>NW_007035654.1:15495-213025 GCF_000164805.1 Carlito syrichta | reverse complement strand
AGCGGCCACTGTACTCCAGTCTGGGCGGCAGAGTGAGACTCCAACTCAAAAAAAAAAAGAAGTGAGTCAGGAAAGAAGGTGCAGATCCCTCTTTCTTCTGCCTTTTGTTCTGTTCAGGCCACCCCCATTGAGGTGGGCCATCTACTGAGTCCATTGATTCAAATGCTAAACTCATCCTGAAACAATCTCATAGACACACACAGAAGTAATGTTTAATCTGGGCACCCTTTGGCCCGGTCAAGTTGACACATAAAATTCACTGGCACACCATGAAATACCTCTTCTTTTTCCAAACCTTCAAAATGCATGTTATCATATTTCACTTTGAATCTAAGATTATCTTCTATGAATAAATAATCTGCTCCATGCAGAAACCTAATATAGAGCTCTTTTAGTGATGATTCATTTTCAACATCATAAAATTATGTTTGAACTTGCAGAAAATTGACTTTTATACTATATTAAAATGGGAAGGAAAAGTTAATATAAAGTAAAAGCAATTACATATTTTGTCCTCCCTAATACTTTTTATTCAATTTATATTCTTGTTTATGCTTAGTCTGCTTGAAACAAGCTAGATACTTGCTTCTGCATGTAACACCTTGGCTATTTCTTTTACTATCTCCTAGCACCATTCTACAGATGGTAAAATATATAGAGGCCGTCTAGCCCTCACTCAAGTCATAAATCAAAAATACCAGAGTGGCCTATACCAACCTTGGATTGCTGTGCTTGCATGTGCTCGTGTTCTCTCCCCCCCCACACACACCTCAAAGCTTTATTGTGTATTCTTCTACGATCTCAGTAAGCTGTAGGTCTCTGTTAACTGGGATACCCTTCCACAGATTAAAAAAATTATGTGACAATGGGTTACGGGGGGAAGGGCCACACCTCATCAGCAAGGACACCTGCATAATGAACATTTGTATACTTACCCCTGAATTGTACCCCACATCTTTAAAATAAAATATTAAACAAACAAAAAAGCAATGATTATTTCAGAAGAGTTCTTTCACATTATTTGACTTTTTGCAAGTAAACTGTCGTTGTTATTTATATAATTTAATATGTCTTTAATAAACAAAAGAAATACAACATAGTAAAGAAAAAATTATGTGAGCTTAGAACTTTAGATCTTCAGTGCTGATTCTTCATCTTTATATTTAGAAACTTGTAATTTTTAGATCAGAAAAGTTACAAGTTTCATAGTTCTGATAGAAACTTTCACTAAACATTTTTCTTAGAACTTTAATGAGAAATGTATGCCTCCCATACAACGTCTCTAGTAATTCACTAGTGACTAAGGTGTCCTTATGAAATGTGATTGGAGGTTGGGCGTCCCAGCATTTTGGGAGGCGGAGGCCAGAGGAGTGCATGAGCGCAGGAGTTAGAATCTAGCCTGGGCCACATAGCAAAACCTCATCTCTACAAAAAAAAAAAAAAAAAATTAGCCGGGCATGGTGGTGGTGTGTGCCTATAGTCCCAGCTACTTGAGAGGCTGCAGTGGGTAGATTGCTTGAGCCCAGGAGACAGGCTGAAGTGGGAGAATTGCTTGAGCCCAGGACCAATTTGAAAAATCAGTGCAGATATTTCCCTTTAAAATAGACATTCCAGGACAAAACTATGAGCTGTGATTGCACCACTGTACTCTAGCCTGGGTGGCAGAACTAGACCCTGTCTCTAAAGAAAATAAAGTAAATGTGCTTGGAAAACTTCTATTGGTTTTTATGCCTATCATTACATTCAAAAAAATTTTTTTTAACTTTTCATTTATCTACTTTAAAAAAAATGTTTGCAAATAGTTCTGAATTTGATGGTTATAACAAAGCTACAAGAGAAAAAAGATTTAGCTGGATTATACGAAAAAATATCTGCTTACACAATAATGGGTGAAACTAGTATACATTTGTTATATGTGACATATAGAAATATATAGAGAGAGGCATATAGAAAATGTCAGTGTCCCTTTTTTATTTTTTTGCTATCCAGTCCTCTTTGGAGCAAGCACACTGATTTTACTCCACTGAGAGTTTGGCTTTCTCAAATCACCTCAACTGTTAATTGATGATGGCTATCAACCAACAATTGTTCTTCATTTATGTAATTTGCTAACTTTCAAGTTCCCACTGAACTAGCAAGATAGTGATTACAGCTCTGACTGTATACCTGAACCACCTTGAATAGGAATATTTAAAAGATATATTAGACTATTTTTATCCTACTGAAGCTGTGTTTCAAAGGAGAGGTAAGTTAGTTGGAGGCTGGGGAATGGTGGAAACTGGGAAGTAAGATACATTGTTGGTGTTTGTGGTTTTGCAAATTTGCCTTTCTGGTACTAAAAGAGTATATTTCTAGCAGTTTTTGAGAAAAAAATGTCTTGGAGGTTGCATGTTTGCCCTCTTGTTTTGTGTGTGTATGCTCATCAAATAGATCACGGTCTCAGGATCTTGCCCACTTAAGAGATCCTGCATACCTAGGGTCTGCTCAGCTGTTTTATGGAGCTACTCTCTGTCATCTTCCGTACTGTAGAAGCATCCACATGAGCTCCCTTTTGTTTTTGGGTTCTGCCAAGTTCCTTAACCAGAGGTTTTTCATTATGTTCTATCCAGGACTCTCTTTCTCCGTTCTGGTTTTGAATGCCTTTGGGTTACTTCGGGGAGGTACAGATTCAAACTCTTCCATCAGGGTAACTGTTTGGACCATAGATAAACCTGGTCTTTGGATGATGTAAGAGACAACCAAGGGAAAAAACTTAGGATAAAAAGAAACCCTTGAACTCAGCACAGTGATCTTCTTAGACCTATTATCAGGGCCTTTCCTGAAAAAACAAACAAACAAAAATAAACAAAAGCCACAACTCCTTTTGCTCATGAGGACAGCCTATATTATTTCTTCTTTATTTGTTCTTAGCCATTAGCCTCTTGAATGCCACCATAGCTGTCACACAGACAAAAGAGATAGGAAAGCTACTCCTTCCTGCTCCTCCTCCTCTTTTTTTTTTCTTCTTTTTTTAATTCTGAAATTTCAAACTGCGGTGATTTTTCTCACTTAACTCATCTCAAAGAAGTTTAGGTTTGTCCCATATTGGTGCTTCCCTCCTTTCTCTATTGGGGCATATGCGGTTGGTGTTCAGGCCCCAATAGAGAAAGGAGGGAAGAGTTTAAATTTACTGCAGCTTATTTTGCCTGATAAGAGATGCAATAAACTGAACTAGGAAGGGAGCAAACCTTTATTGTAGGCAACTGCTGGAGGGAACTTTGTCACTGTCTAAAGAGAGATTTGCAGGGGCAGAAACTCCATAGTGTGGAGTGTGTGTGAGGAGCTGTGGCCATCCCCACATTTAGGTTGGCACACTGCATGGAGAGTGAGCTGGGATGAGGGCTGAGACATCTTCTTCATCAAATTGACTTTGCACTAGGTGTTCAAGGCCCGGAAGGGTCAAGATTTGCTTTTTGGCTCTTCGCTGCCCAGAGAGCCATCATGACATACGTATTGCTCCTCCTGACTAGGGTCTTGACTGAAGTTCTGCAGTGATTTTCTTCCAGCTGTTTCCAAGGCAACTTTTTCTTTAACTTGAGATTTATTGTCACCTTCCCCTTTTTCTAAATTGTATCTTACAGAAATGTCTCAAATTTTCTGATGTAGATATGGCATCCTTCCCTGGTTCTAATAGTAAATACATTTTCCCCAAGTTTGATTTTTTTTGCTCTTTTCACTGGGAAAGTAGAAAGTCAAATATGTGTGCTAAGGTCCTTATCTTGAGTTTTAAGGCTTATTTTTAAATAGTGTGGCAGGTTTACAAGTTCAGGTACATTTCCACTTTGTCTTCTATAATGGAAATTATGTACCTTTACAAATCAAGATTTTCTTTGTGAACACCATGAATTATATTATTGATAACATTTTGGATTTATCTATGCAAAAGATTACTATAGTATTTTCTTTCATTATGAATCTATGAAACAAACAGAAAATATCACAATATTTGGAAAATTGCCTGGATTGAAAAATTAACTTTTTTCTTTTACAGTTTTGTTGTATAAAAAACTGTAAATGCCAACCATAAAAATATCCTCTATTCTGTCTACCTAAGGCCAAAAAGAAATCAGAATTAGGCAAATGAAAATCAGGAGCTATGCCCAATGACCAGTTTTATACCCTTTACCTTTTTCTTTTCCTTCCTAAAATGTTTTAAGGCTTCATTCATTTGTGCAAAAAGTATTCTGGGAGTCCTACTATGTGTGATACTGTGCCAAGCACAGGGGTGCTAAGTTGTTATAGTCCAGACTCAGCTTATAAGAGTCAAATTTCTTACATTGTATTGAAGGAAGCACTGTAGTGTGTAAAGGACAGTGTATGAGAGCTCAGTCTCTGGATGTGTAGCTCTGGTGGGCTCAAATAGTGAGGCAGTGGCCTCTCAAGGAATTTTATCTACAGGGTTAGTGACATGGGTCTATAATTAGCTATGCTTTGAGTGTCTACTAAGTACTAAGCATTATGCTAAGTGCTTTTACATATATAAGCTCATTACTCATCATGAATACAATATTATTATCCCAGTTTCACACATGCATAAAGTAAGTCTCAGAAAGAGCATTATTTATGAGCATGCTGCAGTGAAAAAGCAGAGCCAGGAGTTCCTGCCAGGTCTGCTTTTCCCAAAGTATGCATGTGCTGGTCGTGGGATGGCACATACTGCCTTGCCATCATGTGCTGTGGATATGGGTAAAAGGAGGGTATGCTCAGCCTAACAGTTGGATTTCACTGCATATGGCAGAAAAACCCAAAGTAGCAGTGGGGTACTTGGAAAAGAAGTGGTATTTTTTTTTTTTTTTTTGAGAAAGTAATTTATTAAGACAGAAAAGCTTCCACAGTGCGAGGAAACCCGAAAGAGGGCTGTCTGGAAATGGTATTAATAGTTTGTGGCTGTCACAAAAATCCCACAATCATCAGGGACAGATCTTGCCACATCTGCCATATGGTCCAGCTTGGCATCTCAAGCTTCAGCTATCAACTGAATTCCAGGCAGCAGGCAGAAAGAGAGGGGGATTGTGGGGGGAGCATCCCTCACCTTGAAAGCTCCATTTGTCAGGATTTGGGTACAAGGCCATACTTAGCTACCAAGGAAGGTGAGAGATGGAGTCTTGCATAGGGATGCGTGGCC
Organism: Carlito syrichta; assembly: GCF_000164805.1. Lineage (NCBI taxonomy): Eukaryota > Metazoa > Chordata > Mammalia > Primates > Tarsiidae > Carlito > Carlito syrichta. Next base: position 207,861 of record NW_007035654.1, on the reverse strand, counting down.
TCCTGAATAAAGTCCTGGTGCTGCTACTAAGGAGGAAAGGGAGAGTGATGTCCAGATGGGCAGCTAGCAGCCTGTACTGCACTCAGTTCAAGGTGATGTGATTCGGTTGAGCCATGGGCTGAACTGAGGCCGGAGGCCCACATCGTGAAGGATATTGTATGCCATGAACCTTGTTTTACAGGTGCTGGGAGTTATTGCAAGGCTTTAATCAGGGGAGTGTTGCAACCAGTTTCGTGTTTTGGAGAGTTTGTTCTGCCAGCAATAAGGCTGGAGGAGATGAAGGCTAAAGAGGCCTGGAATGGAACATCCATTAGGGAATCTGATGGACTAGATGGATGAGGAATGACCACTTTCAGGAATGGAGAGGTGGAATGAGTTCTGACTCATGCAGAATGTCATCTCCAGGCCTTGGTGAGTGATCACTTTAGGATGCTGAGGGACGGCCTGGCTTTGTCATCTGAATGTTGTGCTCTTAACTGAGGCAGAGAATACAGGAGGGAGAGCAGGTGTGATAGGTTGGAAGGCAAATAATGAATCCTGTTTGAGGTGACTCTGGGGCCCCCAGGAGATGCTGGTGGGTAACTGGTTGAATATATAGATGTAGAGGTCAGGACATAGGAGATACTGATTCAGGACTTGTTAGAGCATGATCATGGGGTAAGACCTGAGGGGACAAGCAGGGAGCCTGGTGATGAGGCCATGGCAGATATGGGGCAGACCAAGATTAATTACTCTTTTGTAGGTAAAATGTGCTTGAAACTGTTTTGTGGTCTATTTATAATTTATACAAGTAGAGAGAAATTAGAAGTATAAATTTGGAAAGGGTTAGCTAAAAGGAGAAAACAGCAGAATCTTTGAGTATGTGGAAATGGGTCTTAATAATGTGCTGGAAATAAGAGGCTACAGATAAAGGTAGTGTTTTGGTACCTCTGCCTTGCTGTAGAAAGGGCATGATAAAATGATAAGGGGCTGCTGGAATAAAGAATGGTGTGTTTAGGTTAGATAGTCTTTCATTAGGACTGATATGATCAATGAGAGTAAGACATTGGAAATACACGAATTGCCCTGCCGCTCACCCATCAGCATTTCCAATCTCTCCTTCCAAGAGTAGTAATTAACTTTGAGTTTTTAGTTGTATATTCAGTTAGTGATAAACCATAAATAAAAGCAGATTTAACTGCCTGCCTCAGGCAAGACTTGTCTCTCATGTACACTTTGTAAGTTTAACAAATAAAATGAAAAAATGCTGAGGGAAAGGATGGTGTTACTTATGTTGTGCGTCAGTTTTTTTTTTTTTATGGTGGTGGGAATGAGACATGTTTATGCACGAGTTACCAAATCCTTAAGGTAAGGATGTAGTCTTTGAATGACAAGCAGGAATATGAGATTGATATACAGCTAGCCTTCTTGGCCAATCCAAGTTAACTGTGCTCCATCTCAGTCTGTGTTGGTGTTTAAAAAACAAAAAACCCCAGATAGTAGGGCAACAATACATTCATTCATTCATAAGAATAATTACATACCTATGTAACTAATTACATGGTAAATAATTTCAATGGTTTATAAGGGTATAAAAGGAAAAGCCTCACTTCTGTTTTTCCATCCTAATTCCCAAATGTGACCACTTGTTACATACTTGTATATATTTCTAGATGTATATGTGTGTATTGTTTTAAGAAACTTATACAGAAGGATCATACTTGACACTCTTTTCTGTGTCTTGCCTTTTCATTTGCTAAACTTTAGAATTCTTTTCATAGCAACACATGTAGGCCAGCATTTAAGTGGTTGCGTAGCATTGATGTCCTCCAATTTGTTTAGCCAGTCTTCTGTTGATAGACACTTAGATTGCTTCTGTTTTACAAATATTACAAATAATAAAAGATAATAATAAGGAGAACATCCTGGTAGATGAATTTCTGTATAGTTATGCAGGTAAGTCCTTGGGATCAGTTTGTATCAGTGGAATGGCTATGGATTCTAAATTTTTGTAGATGTTTTCATATTGCTTTCCAACAAAGATTATGCTGCTTTACATACTCATTACTAACATATGAGAGTATATTGACCTTTCCCTCAATGAGTGAATGAATGAGTGAATGCATAAATGATCAAAGTAACAAATGAGCATACACTAATGACAACCGATTGTGTACCAGGCCCCATGTGATGCCCTGGAAACAAAAAGATGAATAAGGGGCAGTGATATCTGGTCACAGGAGCTCACAGTTTGTTGGGGGAAGGAAGATGGCTGTATGGAAAGGGAGGATGAGGACTGGTTAAGTCGGAGGTTTTGGTTTTAGATGAAGCAAAAAACAAAACAAAAAAACTAATTCGTTAGTTACTGACTCTGTTGCATACCAGCCAAATGGGCATGAATAAACCCCTTCATCAAAGCCTCTGACCATCTCTGGGCACCCAGGATGGAGAGTTCTCTTTGCCTGGAAGTATTGGGGAAGGCTTCAGAAGGGCTGTTGTATCTGGGTCAAGGCTTTAATTATGAATAGTAGTTTGTTTGATATATGGAGGAAATAGACCCCTTTTAATAAGTTTCTCAAAAAAGTACACTGTAATAGGAAACTTCACTAATATGTTGAAAAGATATTCTCAGAAGAAATTCATTTGGGACATCTTAGAATACTTGCTGCTTTGATTTTCAACCTTAGAAATAACTTAGTTTTGCCTTATCAGTGTTTCTGCTTTTGTTTTGAGGGACTAATCACAAGGATAATTCTTAAATTTTTGTTTTAATTTCCTCCTTATTGTTAAAAAATGTTTTATTGGATAAAATGTGTTCATTATGAAAAATATCAATATATATAATAAGCTTTTATATGTTTTTTATCCTTTTTAATTTGTATTTTATAAAGTGCTGTCCTTTGCCCCATTTCTTTTGGGGAATGAAAGTTTTTCTGGGTATTCATCATTTTCTTTCTGGCTGGTAACAATTCTTTATATATTAAAATATTAACCATAAGTTTTTCACATATGCTGCAATTTTTATCTATTTTTAAATTTTCTTTTAAATTCTGTGTATGTTTTTGTTTTGGGGGATGCTGATGTTTTAGAATGTTAGTAAAATCTATTAATCTTTTTCTTTACAATTTTGCCTTTGGCTGAATTTTTAGAAAGTCTTTTCTCGCTTTTGAGATTATATACATCTCCATTTAATCCTAGTATTTTAAAAATATTAATATCTTAATCCTTTTTGAATTTATATTGATCTATAGGGAGAGAATGTAACTTTCATGACTGATAGCTAGGTGTTCAACACCATTTAGTGAATAACCTACCCTTTCCCTGCTTGTTTGCAATGTCATCATCATTTTTATGAGATAAATTCTTGTATGTGTTTGGGTCTGTTTTTGGATGTTTTTGTCTTTTTCCACTGATCCTTTTGCCTGTTCTGGCACTAGTGTCATAGTATTTTGATTAATATTAGCTGAAAGGTGGCTGTTTAATGTATTATGATATCTGGTAGGATGAGTCCTGCTCCATTTTACTTATTTTGAAAAATTTATTTGGCTATTCTTAAATATTCATTTTTAAGATGAACTTTTGTCAGTTTTGCCTCCCAGATCCTCTTGAGGTCTTTTTTGGAATTGTGTTACATTTATAGATTAGTTTGGGGAACATGGGTTTCTTTACAATATTCAGTCTTCTTCAGGAACATGGGATGCCTCCCCATTTACTCAAGGCCTTTTCTGTGCTCCTTTGTAAAAGTTTGAGTCGTGTTGTTACTGCGCAGCTCCTGTTAAGTGTATTGTTAAGTGCATTCATAATCAGTTTATATTTGTGGCTGTTATTGTGAATGGAAATGTTTTCATGATATCTTCAGGCTGATTATTTTTGTTGCATAGGAAAGATAAGAACTCAGGCTCAAATTTCCAAGTGGAACCAGAAGTCTCTGAAGCAATTTTAAAGTTCTGTTCTTTTTTTTTGAGTTGGATTTTCACACTGTCACCCAGACTGGAGTGCAGTGGCCACTCCCGGCCACCGCAGCCTCGACCCACTGGGCTCAGGCCATCCTTCCGCCTCAGCCTTCCAAGTAGCCAGAATTACAGGCGCGTGCTACCACGCCTGGCTCATTTTTGATTTATTGTAGAGAGGAGGTCTCGCTGCCCAGGCGGGTCTCGAACCCACGGGCTCAGGCAATCCACTCACTTCAGCCTCCCAAAGGCGCGGGATCACAGGCTGAGCTACCGAGCCCAGCTAAAGTTATTTTCTTAAAAAATTTCTTAAGTTTGATAAAATCTAATATTATAAATTATAATTTCATAAGAAACATGTATCCTTGATAACATATTTTCGAACTGAGTGTATCCAAGACTTTTAAAGGCTGCTAGTTCTTAGATGGATTGAGTAGTTTTCTCAATTTCCAGCAGATGTCAGTGTTATATAAATTTATTAGTCTGAGGTGGTAGTTTTGTCTGCAGTCTCCAAAATTTATTTATCCTTCAGTCGTTTAATCAACACACGGGGGATTATTTGAACTGGAGGGGATTTGGTGATCACCTAAATCAATCTTTCATTCTGTAGGTAAGGGAATAGGCCTGGGTGAGAAATGACTTGTCCACAGTCACACAGTCAGCCAGAGTGAGGCTACACCCATGTGTTCTTTTTTTCCAAAAGACTTTTTCTCTCTAAAAGACCGATTAAAAACAGTCTCTCCAACAAAATCACAGAGAGCGAAAAGTGTATAGTCCAATGTAGAAGTTATATCTTGGAAAAAATAAGCAGATGCTGTTCAATTTGTTTGGATAAGTAAATGTTTAAAAATTCTTTATTAATAAGATGCTGGATTTTTGCATTATAGCAATAATTAGGCAAAACTAGCTGAAAACTGTGGGCTTTTGTTACCTGAGTGTAGAATTACTGGACATGAAAGTGGTTTTTTGTTGTTGTTGTTGTTGTTGTTGTTGTTTTTGAGTTGGAGTCTCACTCTGTCACCCAGACCGGAATGCAGTGGCCGTTCCTGGCCACCGCAGCCTCGACCTGCTGGGCTCCGGTGATCCTTCCTCCTCAGCCTTCCGAATAGCCGGAATTACAGGCACGCACTACCACGCCCGGCTGATTTTTTTGATTTATTGTAGAGATGAGGTCTCGCTGCCCAGGCAGGTCTCGAACCCGCGGGTTCAAGCAATCCACTCACCTCAGCCTCCCAAAGGCGCGGGATTACAGGCTGAGCCACCGAGCCCGGCTGAAAGTGGTTTTTGATGTAATGTTCTGGTCATCACACTGACTGTGGTATTTGTTATATATATCAACATCAATACTTGTATAGTACCAGTAGAATAACTCTCATCCCTCTCCGCACAGTGTGATTGGTTATATTGGAGAGAAATAATATAAATCATTCTGTTCCACTTTTGTCAAAAAATACTATCAAGGAATCTATAATATTTTCCGATAAATACATTAAGTAATGGGAAAATGTTTGTTTGTTTTACATTGTGGCCAATAGACAAACCAGGGCAAAGAAGCCAGGGGAACACTTAGGAGCTCTAGACAAAGTCATAAAGTGGACAAAATACCAACTTCAAGGAAATATCCTTCCTATAATCAGCTGATTCCACCCTATCAAAATCTGCCTGTAGAAAAGTATATGTGCTGTGTAATTATTAGTGAGGAGGTGGGAACCTTCCAGAACATGTATGATAAGCAGCTGCCACATGCTCTGACATCAGAGCTCACTGGGTTTTGGGGTAGCAAGAACCTGTGATGGTGTGAAGGTGAAGGGAATGGTTGTGAGCTGAGACTTAAGGGAAAGGATTTATACAAGCAGAGAGACTGGAAAGGTGGGACACCTGTGTAGAAGGTAGAAAACACACTTGTCAGGACAAGCAGTGGGTAGGTTATTATGTTTAGAGGTTAAGGTCAATCAAAAGAAGGTAAGATTAGGGGTAGATTGGAACTGGTTTGGCTTTAGACTTTTCAAGTTGGAGATCAGAGTATGAAATGCTTTTTTATAGATTTTAAACACTTTTTATTTTGAAATACAGCAATAAGTTACACAAATAGTGCAGTGGTCTTAAATATCCTTCATCCAGCTTTCCTCAGTAGTATCATCTTACAAAAGTTTTGAACAACATCAAAACTAGGAAATTGACCTGGGTACAATTTCCTGACCTTATTCAGATTCTACCAGTTTTCACATGTACTCTTTTACATGTATGTATGTGCACATTTTATGCAATTTTATCACGTGTAGATTTATGTAATCACCACAACAATCAAGATACCGAACAGCTCCATTTCTACATAGGAACTTCTTCATGCTCCTCCTCCTAAAGAGTTTTTAAAAGTTGGATTTCTAGTTGGATAATTGGGGGTGTCACCTATTGGTGTCTGGAGCCCAGGGGCTTCTTTGCAGCTGGAAGACTGAGGGTAAAGACCCTCTTGGGAGTCCTCTTTACATATCGTTGGTAGAATGTGGGAATGGTGGGCGGCTTGGAAACAGATTTTTTAAGAAACAAAACTGCCTAACTCATAATATTTTATGTTGAGTTTTAATGAGTGTCAGGAGAGACCCTAGTCACTGTTTCTCCTAGAGTCTCAAGCTCATTCTATGACTTCCCAACCCCAACGGAGTTCAGATTTTCCTGGAGACTCAGCTTGGCTGCCTGTAACCACTGGCATTTTCCTCTGAGAGGCTGATCAGTGAATTCAATGGCTTAACCTGAAGAATTATTTAGATTTTTTATGCTAGCATTGCAGGCAATTCTCAACATGATCTAACTGTACCCTTCCAGCCATCTTGCTTTCATTTCATTCATGACTCCTTCAAAAGAGAAGCAGTCACCAGCCCCAAACACACTCCATGCTTTCCCAAATCCACGCCTTTGTCTGCTCTATTTTATGCCTGATACTCCCTCCTTGCCTCTCCATCCCGACCCTTCAAGCATCCTTTCATTGCTCATATGATAGGCCACTTCCTTAGTGAGGTTTTCCTGGGCTTAACCCCCTTCTCAAAGGAATATAGCTTTCTTTCTTTTTACTAATTACCTTGGAACTTATATTACTCTACTCCTTATTATAGTTATTTAATTATCTCTTCACATACAACTTATTACATGCATTTTTAGCTGACCAGGTTGTTGGATCCTAGGGGCATGGACAATTATTTATCTCTGGGTTCTCTGTACTTCCTTAGACAGGGCCTTCCATACAATGTGTTATTATTAATGGTTAATTATTAGTTTGGTTCCATTACATTTCGGTTGAGGTTCAAACCTTCTGAAATTGTTTTCTGCTTCTTTTTCCCTGTCAAGCTGCTCTAGAAGTTTTCAGGGTGCATTATGGGTTTCAAGAGCAAGTTTCTACCTCACCAGAAGAAGACTTAAGTGGAAGCAGATAACAAGGCTAGTTGGACTGAAAAAGGCACTTGGAACTCATTGGAAAAGGACATTATATAAAATCTAGATACTGTTATTTCAAAGTAATAGGCTACTTTATCACAGGCTTGCAGTAATAGAATTTGTTCTAGATGGCACAAAGCTCATCTTAGCGGAGCTATGAGTCCTTCTAAGCATAGAAGAAGAGAGTAAGCAGAAGAAATACAATGTGCCATGTACTGTTATTTTGGCTAGAAGTACTGAACTGGAAAGGTCATAGGACTTTCAAGTGCTCATTTAACATCTCAGTAAAACAAATGGTGGAAGCCGGGGAGAAGTTTCCATTCTGCTAAACTCTTAAGGCTTAGAAATCATGCCGCACTATAATTATTTAGAATAATGACTTTGAGAGCTCATCTTCTAAAAAGCGAGAAAAACGGAAGTAGCTCCAAAAGCACCCTTGTATTTCTGTATCTGAACAAATTGTTCATCCCTGCTTTGAGAGTAAACCAGACTTTTCTTTTCTTTCTTGACTACAGCTTCATATGAACTTGTCCCATAGGACGAACTGCCCTTGAGACTTCCCCCAATGCCTATTTATTTATTTGTAAACATTTATTTGTAAACATTTATTTATTTGTAAACATTTATTTGTAAACATTTATTTATTTGTAAAAATCATATAACATAAACTTACCATCCTAACAATTTTAAAGGTACAATTCAGTATTTTTAAGTACATTCACATTTTGTGCAAAATCTCCAGAAATGTTAATACTGCAAATCTGAACCTCTATACCCACTAAACAACATCTTTCCTGAATACCTTCCCACAGTCTCGGGCAACCACCACTCTACTTTATGTCTCTGTGAACCTGACTGCCTTAGAGATCACATATAGCTGGAGTCATACGAATGTTTCTTTTTGTGACTGGCTTAATTTATTTCTTTATTATATCACATAGATAAACAAGGAATTATCCTTAAAATTCTCAGAATCACTAAGCTTTGATTCTACAGAGATCTGAGAAATTGAAAGATTCTATCCACCTATTTTACAGATAAGGAAAATCAGACAAACACAGGTTGCCTAAGGTTAGTAAAAACTCATAGGAAGTTCTGTAATTTCTTTGTTTTGTTGTCGTTTTTAGGTCCATCTGATTATTAATAATTCAGATGCCGTAATGTAACATTTAGTAAATGTCATTTGGATTAAACTACTGCTGCTGCTGATCCTATTTTCTGCAAAGTTTTTTTGCATATCTGTAGTAAAGACAGTTTAGTCATTTCTTTTCCAATAAAATTTATTTTGGTCAGTATCTGCTAAGATCAGAGAAGCTGATATATAGATTTTTTTTTAAAACCTATATGATAAATGTTCTAATGTATGGGTTGGCAAACTTTTTTTGAAAAAGGGCCAGATAGCAAATATTTGGAGCTTTGTGGTTCACGTAGTGTCTGTTGCAATGACTCAACTCTGCTATTTTATTGTGAAAACAGAGTGTTCCTGTGTCCCAGTGAAACTTTATTTACAAAAGCGGGCAGTGGGCCAGTTTTGGCCACAGGCTGTGTAGTCTGCAAATCCCTATAGTAAAATATCGGGACACCCCTTTCCACTTTTTTGGTGTTCAGCAACCTAGCTTGCCATCTATACAATTGTTGTTGATAATGACTAAGAAAATAAAATTATTACTACCTGTTGGCCTACAATTTTGGAGTTATTTTCTAAACAACATGCTAGTTTTAAGATATAAAAACTCACTAAAGAACATAGCTGACATGTTTGAAGTACTTTCTTTGAAAAGAAGACTGAACAGTTTCCAGAGTATTTATAAAAATATTTCTTTTTCTAAAGAAAAATAGCTTTGTTCTCATTGTAAGGATAAGACAAATCCCCAAACCAGGAGTCGCCCATGATAATAACACATTTCAGTCTTTTCCTGAGTCCCTTCCGTCAGCCCCCTCCAGACTGTCTGTCTTTTCCACTCGCTTGGTGAGTGAAGGTTGGCCTCTGTGATCAGCAGACACCAGTGAAGGTCACAAGTGTGGGAGAGTGAGGTGGGGGTGCTAATTTCCCCACTCCCAGTACGCTATCTGCATTCCTGTTGTTGCAGCTCTTTGGGTACTTGTAACCATGCCCTCCTTGGCCCCGCCCCTTGCACCTTCAGGCCTATGGTGGTCAGCCCCTGCGCAGTACCACACCACTTCTACTCCTTTCTCTAGCCCTGCCTACCCTTTAAATCATCTCTTTATTAAACTCTTCTTTCCCCAACTTGAGTGTGCCATCTGTCCCTCACGGTGGCCCTGACTTGTCTGGTAACTCCACCACCAAGGCAGAGAAGCAGAACTTCTCCATCAACTTTTACTTCTCCAGGAAGGAACAAAGCACTTCCATACTGCACTAGGGCCACAGCACCAGAATCCACAGCCCTGTACCTGCATTTACTAGCGCATGATTTTGGGCAGATTACATTATCTCTTAGAGACTTGCTTTCCTTGTTTGAAAAAAGGAAGGTAATGATATCTACCCCATAGAACTTCTGGAAGATCAAATGAAGTTGAGTCTGTGAAGAACGTAGCGCAGTGTCAGGTGCTTAGCTGAACGTGCTGAGAGGGATTGTAAAAGAGCAATTCCATTTTCTTGGTTTATAAAAATACTCTTCAAAGGATCCTGTATAAAGGGAAAGTCCATTTGTTACAGAGGAATGCTTTCCTATCACAGCTATTTCAGGTACTGCATATTTCAGAGTCATCATGGCTCCTGCCCTGCCCAGAGCTTGAGCAGGCTCTTATGGATGGCTGCACGTTTCTAGCTGGCAGCAGGTGGCGGTAGAGAACTAGGCCAGACCTTGCCAGTGTTTTGGGCTGATAGGAAATCTACATCATACCTCTGTTAGGATGTTAGTGTTATGACTCAAGGAATAACTTCGGAGTCAACACAAAGAGAATAGGCATTATTCATATTCATGTAAGTATAATATGGCTAGCATTTATTGAGCGATTATTAGAGTTTTACCTCCTTTCTTTATTTAGTCCCTATAAAGAGATAGTATTATTCTTCCCATCTTGAGAAGAAATGGGGTTTCAAAGACAGCTTCAGTACCTTGACTAATGTTTCTTAGCTAATAGTGGTAGTTATGGTATTTGGTTCCAGGCAGTCTCTTTAGAAGCCTGCACACCCAACTGCTGCACTAGACTGTTTCCAAGGCTCTTGTCCTTCATGTACTAGAAGGTTGATATTTAAAAAAATTTGGTTCTATATGCACATGGTAAAAAATTTTAACTGTACAAATAGTATGAAAGTGAAAGTATCCAAGTCCTCCTTTTCCCCAGTGCCTTGCTCCAGAGGCAACCACTCTTCCTTTGTGTCCCCCTGAGATACCCTTGCAGGGGAATACCAGTATCATAGGTAGAAGGATGAGTGATCTTTATAATGCATGTTAGCTTGACTTCCGGTCTGTTGTCTTTGATATTTTTCTAGGCTTTCTGGATTATGTAGGAGGAGAATGCTGTTGGTGACATCCTCAGCAGCCAAGTCACTACTGAGGTTTCTTATTTAGGTTTCTTATTTCTTTGCTTTCAGCTTTACCTAGAAGTATCCACATTCCCATCACCTTCTACTTTTTTAAACACATAGTTTTCATAAGGTTGAGTGAAATCCTTGAACTCAGAGTAATTTAGGTTTTGTTATTTATTTACTTATGCATTTATTTTTGTAGAGACGGGGTATTGCTATGTTGCCCAGGCTGATCTCAAGCATTCCTCCCACTTTGGTCTCTCAAGGTGCTGGGATTGCAGATGTGAGCTACCGTATCCACCCAGGTTTTAAATATAAGGCACACAGAGATTGTCTTATACTCCAAATACCTCGTTAACTGATTAGCAGAATGACCTGTTGCACCAGGGATTCTAGGAGAAGGGCTGCTTTACGTGGCGTTGGGTACTTATGCTCAATTCTTTTATGACAAATACAATCCCTGCATTTTGATGCACGTGTTAGTATCCTGGCTAAAAGAAAGCCTTTTATAGTAACAGTGCAGAAGTGATCAGTTGTGATAATCATGTCTTTTGTAGATGATTCTTACTACAGTGTGTCAGGTTCAGTGTGGATAGTCCCAAATGACCAAAATATATTGTGACGAAATAGCAGAAAGATTAAAGTTGTGTTTATAATGTAATTAAAAAAAACCAGAAGCCTACATTAGGTGGTTTTGTTGACTACTCCTTAAGTGCATTATGAATTTGCAGGAAAATATGTTATTTTAAAACCCAATTTTTATCTCTAATCAGAAGCTGAAGATATTTTATTACTGCAGTCACATAAAGGTTTTGTGTATTACCGTGTGTGCTCTGTACTGTTATACTATGAAGAATGATTCAAGGGGATTGTGCTTCAATCTATTCTTTCCAAGGCAACCATAATGACTTCAAAGCATATGGTATTGATTTTTGAGAGTCCTGCCACAAGAGCTATCATGAATTATTGGCTCTGTATTTTATTTTAGGATTTCAGCTTCTTCATGTTTTGGAAGCATATTTGGTGGAAGTGACTGTGTCTCTCTGTAATCAGCCACATGGCCTAAGGAGTAGGCATGCAGCAGCTGATTAAGTTGACATTTGATATTAATAGCTTGGAGACTCTTTACATCATAATATGCTTATCCAGTTTAGGTTGTAGGTGGAAGCAGTTTTGGCTGATGCTTTTCATAACTGATAAGTGGCGGTGCTGGGGTCCAGACCCAGGCAGCCTGTCTGGGAGCCTGCACACTTGCCCCGCTCCTCTGCTTCCTCTACGGTGCTTGGCCTCATTGTCCTTCCTCCATCCCTTTGCTTAGTCTCCTTGTACTTTTTGGCAGTAAGAGCAGTCGTGTTGAATCATGATCTACCTGGGTTGGCGAACTCTGGGCTTCATCTCTTAGGAGCTGAATGACCTTAGGGAGTGATTTAACCTCTCTGAGCATCAGTTTCTTCTTCATTTCTGAAATGGGGATAAGAATCCCCATCCTCCTGCTGCTCCAGGTCGATGTATAGACCAGCTGATTTCACTTGTTTTTCTGTCCCTAGGGTATGGCATGGTGCCTAACACGTTGTAGGCACTTAACAAGTGTCAGGTTCTGTGCTCTTCTTCTCTTCTAAAAGCTGGACTTTGGTTAGGAGTTAGGTGTCTCCTGGGATGATCTGCATAGGTCACTGCTTGGATATAGTCAGGAAACTAAAATAGTATGGCAAGAGACTACTCACTGTATCTTTCACTCTCATAGTAAATAGAACTGAACTCAACTTCTCTCTGGGGAAAGACAAAAACTCTGAAGAGTTCCTACTGCTTAATGGGCCATGGGCATTCTTGTAGTATAAGACAAGAACTGTCGCATCAAACTGCATGGACAGGGGACTCAGGGGACGTTCAACTGAGGCTTGTTATGATTGTTGTGATTAGACATGTATTAACAGAAAGAGTAGAAGGACCTTTCGGGAACGAAGAGCAGCATGGCAGGAGTGAAGGTACACAGACAGGAGGACATGATGAGGCGAGTTTGGGGGACAAGGAGCTGAGCCAATGAACTGGGGTTACCAGAGTGCAGTGGGAGGTGGTGTGGGGAGGTAACGGGGGGAGACTATTGTGGGGTCTGCATACCTGGTTCAGGGGAACTTGGGCATTATTAAGAGGCTGTGATTGACTAAAAACTTTTGAGCCGGGGAATCAGGATAAAGCCTGCATTTTAGGATGGCTTAGGACCAGGTGTGGGACAACCAGCTGGACTTTCAGGAGAAATGGCACCCTAAGAATAACAAGAGCAGAGAACTCTGGCTGGATTGCAGAGGGAGTAATTGGAGAAGGAGGTCCTGAGTTATGAAGCTTCTAAAGAAGAACTTGTAGGAGATGCACCATGAAACCCTAGTTAAAAGGATGGAGAAACAGAAAGAGAGAGAGACGTGTAAGAGCAGCACAGAGAAAGTGCTGCGTGTCTCCCGGGTGCTCCTGCTTATTATTGTCAGCCCTCTCTCCAGTATCAGGACAGACCTCGACTGCTGGCTGGTCTGATTATATTCTGAAAAGCTCAGGACAGGGAGTCTGAGCTTAGAACATCCTCGGAGCGTCAGTGGCTGCTGCCTCACTACCAGTTAATAAGGATGTTTTGTGAAGGTGAACTGAGTCCTCAGGACCAAGTACTTCAGTCTCAGAAGGAAAGGCATTTAGACAATCTTCTTTCCTCATTTCTTTCAAAACTTAAGTCCTAGGCTTCTTTTTCGGTCAGTGGGAATTCTGTAGCTCAGTATCTGTTCCCACCTCCCCACTCAAGGTATCCTTGTCCCAGTGATTCTCTGGTTGCCAAATCTCATAGATGTTTTTCTGTCCTTACTTTACATTATCCATTCTGCCACATTTGACACTGTTTCTGCTTCTCTTCTTGAAACTCTCTTTCCCTATATTCTATGATGGGGTCATCAGTGTGGTCCACAGGTCAATTCTGGCCCAATAAAACTTTATTGAAACACAGCTGCATTCATTCATTTGTATTGTTTGTGGCCACTTCATACTACCCAGCAGAGTTGTAACAGAGACCTGAAGGCCTGCAAAGCCTAAATGATTTATTCTTTGGCCCTTTATAGGAAACATTTGCCAACTCCTATTTTAGATAACCTAATTTTCCTGGGTTTTCTTCTTTCTTCTTTGGTTCTGCTGATAGACTATGTAAGAGCCAGTTCTAAGGTAAAATTGTAAACTCTCTGGTCAAAAAGTACTTGAAGTACTGGAAAAACCATATCCCTTTCCCTGATACCTGGTTCAAGAAATAGTGCCTTTTTTTTTAAAAAAAGAAAGATATCATAATAAATATAATGATCATAAACAGATACTTTGCTGAGGCATTTATAAGCATCTAATTTAGTTTTCATGACCAGTTCCATTCTACAGATGAGAAAATCGAAGCACAGAGAGGGTAGTAGCTTGCCTATGGTCACATAGCTAAGAAACAGCCTCAGGACCCATGCCCCTAATCACACCAGACTGCCTCCAGAGGGTGCTGCTGTTTCAGAGCCAGCACCAAATGAAAAGACAGGATATTTGTGAGCAAATACAAAGTGTGGGACCGGGTGAGGTTTCCAAAGGTTAGCTTGGCAGTTTTGGAATACAAGATCTCAATAGAAAGCTAGCGAAGCCTGGAGAAAAACACCCAGCAAACCGTGACTCTGCAGAACAATCTTGTGACTTCCAGAGAGCTCTCTCTGAACGCTGTGTTGGCAATCCTGATGCAGCTGAACTCTTTGTCGCTGCTGGTTGCCTTCTATGCTAGCGGGGGCCAGTGAAGCAAGCGCACACAGGAGAAAACAAAACCAGAGTGGGCTGGCTCTTGTTCACGCCAGTGTCCTCTGCAAGTGAGCCTTTGGTGATCTGAAAAGGGAGCCGGGCTGGAGGCCTGCAGAGAGCCTGTGAATGGACTGGGGGTTTTCTCCTGTTTCCCCCACTGAGCATTGACCTTGTGGTGTGTTAACGGTATGTCTGGCGTCTGCCTCTAGTGTGGGGCCAGCATGTGCAGAGGAGGCTGTGGAGCCTGTGTGTGATTCCTAGCCCCGGTGAGCCTTCTCCTTTGGGGATGGAAAGCATCTAGCATGGTGCTGCAAAAGTGTGAGGAGTCCCAGGTGTGAGGAGTCCCAGGGTGGGGTGGTGATGGTGGTATGGCACAGGAAGAACTGTGAGGGCAACAAGAGGTGGAGGAAGTCAGGCAAGGAATACCCTGTGTGGTTCAGGAAAATACTTGGATTCACCAAACAGTGGGAGTGGGAGCTGGCCTGGGAGGGTATCTTGAGAACCTGAAGCGGGGACAACAGGTGAGCCCCCGGTTGAAGGGAGTAGCAGTTGCAGTCCTGTGGGCAGGGACTTCAGCGGCAATACCCCCACATACGATGTCAGGGCCCCCACCCAGGAAGGGCCATTTCAGATGATCCAAAAAACATTCTCTTTCTTACTGCATGGGTGAGGAGTTCACTGTGAGCAAGCAGTCATTCAAAGTTATACTTTTGTTACTTTCTTGTCCCACAATGCTGCCTCTTTGTCCAAACCTATATACTTTGGATTTATTAAAATGGAAGATGATGCCGTGGTATGATTGATCCATTCTGCAGATAAAATACTTATCTTTCAGGATTTCTTTGGCCTAAAATTCTGTTAAAATTCAAGCATGAAGGATGACTTGGAAAAAATTTTGGCCCTCAAGGAAGTTTTCTATCTGGTGGGGGTGACAGAGCCATGCACAGTCAACCAGCTATAGTACAAGGTATAAGTGGGCGCTGGAGTCAAAGTACAGGGAGTAGCAGGAAGAGGAGCAGGCTCAAGGAATTTGCAAATGTCATTTTCTTACCTTTCTGTTTCATTTCTTCATTCTCTTCCTCCAGCTTCCTAAATATGGATACTCCAAAATTCTGTCTTTTGTTTCTTGTGTGTTGACTCTGGTGGAAATCCTGGATCTTCTCCTGGCTTCTCTTTTGGTCTCCTTTCTCTTTAAAAAAAAAAAAACTGTGGTAAATAAAACGTAACATGGGATCAAACCTCTTAAAACTTTACGAGTTCTGGAAAGTATTATTAACTATAGCACACACTGCAAATCTGTAGAACTTCTTCCTCTTGCACGACTGAATCTCTGTCTCCATTGAACAGCAGCTCCCCACCTCCCCACTTCTCCAGCCCCTGGCGACCATGTCCTACTTCCTAAGAGTTTGACTGCTCTACTTACCTTATATAAATGGTATCATATGGTATTTGTATTTGACTGACTTATGGGGGAGTGTCCCAAAAAACCCTGAATTATTTTTTGGAGAGTGGGCCCCTTGTAGTACAGACTTTCCCCTCTAGGTAAGTGTTCTAGGAACTCATTGGCATCAGTGTCCAGGTAGTGTTGTTGTAAGAGACTGTGTTCTGCTTCAGTCAATTTTTTTTTTTTTGAGATTCTTTCTTTTTAAATTTTATTTATCTATTTTAAAGATGTGGGGTACAACTCAGGGTTAGGTATACAAATGTTTATTATGCAGATACCCTTGTTGATGAGATTCCCCCCCTCCCCTGGCAGTTTCCCACTACTGCCAATCCCTTTCTTATAGTATTATGATAATTGTTCAATGTCCGCTTATGAGTGAGAACATATGGTACTGTGTTCTTTGTTTCTATGATAGATCACTGAGTATGAAAGACTCTAAATCCATCCAAGTTGCTGCGAAGTCCATATGTTTGTCCTTCTTTATGGCTGCATAATATTATTTGGAGATTCTTTCAGTGAGTTGGCCCATTTTGTGATGGATGATTTACAAATACACCTGTCCACATTGCGCTGAGTATTCAGCAACTTTTGACCAAGAACAGCATGACCTCTGTGCTCCACCTCCCTATTCACCTTATCTTGCCCTGAATGACTTTTTTTTTTTGAGTTGGAGTCTCACTCTGTTGCTCAGACTGGAGTGCAGTGAATGACTTTTTTTATTGTTGTTTACCCAGATGAAAAAAGTCCTCAAAGGGAAATGTTTTGCTGATGTGGAAGAGGTGAAACAAAAAACAGCAGAAGCACTAAAAGGCATCAAAATTGACAAGTTCAAAAATTTTTAGCAGTGGAAAAAGCTTCTTGATTGGTGTATTGCATCAAACAAACAGTACTTTTAAAGTGACTGAAGTTTAAACATGTAAAAATAAATAACAATTTTTTAAATAAATAAATTCTGGGTTTTTTTGGGTCCCCTCATATTTCACTTGGCATAATATCCTCAAGATTCATCCATGTCTTTTATATTGCAGAATTTCCTTCTTTTATGTGACTGAATAACAGTCCATTCTATGCATGTACTGCATTTTTTTGGTCCATTCATTCACTAATGGGCACTTAGGTTGTTTTTGTATCTTGTCTGTTGTGACTAGTGCTGTGGTGAACATGTGAGTGACTTCAGTTCTTTTGGATAAATTCCCAGCAGTGGGATTGCTGGATCATAGTGTGGTTCTGTTTTTTAATTTTTTGAGGAACTTGCATACTGTTTTCCATAATGACTGTACCATGTTACATTCCCACCAATAGTGCACAAGGGTTCTGATTTCTTTATATCCTTGCCAAGTTTTTTTTGTTTTTGTTTTTCTGTTGTTGTTTTTTTTTTTGTGGTATTGGTCATCCTAATGGATATGAGGTGGTATCTCACTGAGGTTTTGTTTTGTGATTCCTGGATGACTAGTGATGTTGAATGTGTTTTCATATGAGTATTGGCATTTGTGTGTCTTCTTTTGAGAAATGTCTCTCTAAGTCCTTTGCCCATTTTTATGTGCTTTTTTATTTGTTTTTGTTTTTGTTATCATGTTGTAGAGGTTCTCTGTGCCTTTGACTCCCAAGTCTCCATGCCTGGTGAACTCTACGCTTGTGTCTTTTGCTCCCCCTCAGCTTTCTCCTTCTGCCCCAGCAGGTACATTCCCTCTCTCTCCTCATTCCCTCACTCTGCTTCTGCCACCCTTCTTTTGGTTTCTGAAATATATGCAGACCTAACTATGACATAGGCTTAAAAATTCAGGTCAAGTCAAAGTTCCCCAGGAATTCTTTCCTAACCGCCCAGCTAGAATTGCTCTCCCTCTACTGAGGTCTACAGTGCTTTTCTCTGTTGCCACTGTCAATCTCAAGAGAGGCAAGTAAGCTGGACAGGGACGGGGAGGGAAGACAAAGGTCAGTGACCAGAACCTTTTAGCAAGTTGGAATTGGAATAGACAAGCAAGATTCCATGGGAAGGTCATTACTGTAATCTGAGACAAACTGTGCTGGATTTTGGCAGGCAGAGTCGGCAGGTGTATGTTGGGAGTCAGAGAGAAGCTGAGTTCACTTCACAGTTCTGTAGGTAGTTAGAACAGCTGCTGATAGCGGGGGCTGGCTTAGCTGGCAGTCTCAACTTCTCTACTTCAGACACTCTGTTCCAGAGAATTCATGGCTTCCAGCCCTGGTAGGTCTTGCCAGCAATGCTGGATAAGTGGTTAGTCTATGACTAAGCTGTAGGTCACCCAGAGGCTGCCAGGAAAGCTGTCGGGAGCCCAGTACAGGAAGGCCACAGGGTAGACCTCTGGGTCAGACATGTGATGTTGGCTTTTGTGCTTGTACTGGTGTCTCATGTTCCTTGTCATGGAGACTGGAGGACCATTCCCTGGGCTCATAAAATCCATGGAGGTTCTTCATGACCTTTATTGCCTTCACTGTAGTTGACTTTTATAGCCTCCGAGACCTGCCTTTCACTGTGAGCTTCAGCTGCTGTTTTGTCCTGATGATCCATGGCCAGTTCTGGTCCTTGTGTTACTTAGGAGGGGTCCAGGCAGAGGAAGAGTTATAGGAGCCCATCTTGTACCTTTGGTGTGTCCCTAAGTAGGTCAAAGTTTACTCTCATGTGAATCTGGGAAGCCCAACAGCCTGGCCTTGACTCACCAATGGGAGGGGAAATGAAGAAGGAGGAGGCTGTCTGAGCTGCTTGGTACTCTTAACAGCTGACGCTTCCTGCTTGCTGCCCCGAGAACGGTTCTGACTCTTCCAACTCCTCCCTGGTCTTCTCTCACTCTTCCAACTGTCATTATCCCGGAGCATTGATTCTCAAACCTAACAGGTATGTAGAATCATCTGGGTGCTAGAAAAAAAAGGAAGGAAAAGGAGAAGGAGAAGGGAGGAGGAGGGGGAGGAGGAGGAAAAAGAAGAAAAAGGTCTTACTTCTGGAGATTCTCTTTAGACTTGAGTTGGACCTGGGAATGTGGCATTTTGGGATATATATAAAAGAACTGCTGGAGGGATAGGTGAAGAAGGATTTAGGGAGTTGCTGAGTAAGTTGTATTTCCTTTTTTGTCCAACTCTGTGCTTTTTGGATTTTCTACAATTATTATATATTTCTTTAGTAATCTGAAAGAGAATGTCATTAAAAAACAAAAATGACATCCTGCAGTGATCTTTCAGAAACCATGGACCCTCTTAAATTTGTTCCTCTTTCCCACAGGGGGACTTGATCTCATCTTCGTGCCAGGTCTTGGATTTGACAAACACGGCAACCGACTGGGCAGGGGCAAGGGCTACTATGACACCTACCTGAAGCGCTGTTTGCAGCACCAGGAAGTGAAGCCCTATATCTTGGCCTTGGCTTTCAAAGAACAGATTTGCCTCCAGGTCCCAGTGGACGAAAACGACATGAAGGTAGACGAAATTCTTTACGAAGACTCCTCAGCATCTTAAGTCCAGATGACTACAGCCAAATCGTCAGTGTTTTGTAGGAGAGGAAAGCAAACTGCATATTTTTCCCGTGTTGAAAAGTAGTGGAAATTACATATTACAGTGACTGAGTTTTTAACATGTAATTATACAATGCCTTACATAAAACCGTAGAATATTAATTAAAATGGAAGCTGTCACCATATGATTTTCAGCTTAATGTCCTGGTGTTAATGTAGCAAGTTGATCTTTCTGCTTTGCAGTTTAAGTTAAGTGTTTATGAGGAACTGTGCTCCCACTGCGTGTGAGAGGAAGGTAAGCTCACAGGGCATTCACACTGTGTTTCATTATGCCCCATCATGACCTGGTGAGTCTCCGGCAGGCATAGGGAGACGCAGTGATTAGTAATTGATTTGTTGGTGTTTGCTTTGGGTACAAAGTTCCCCAAGAATATTACTACACTTCATAGTGACTTCATTTATTCACTCTGAAATTTTATGTTTGACACTTTGTAGCTTTTGGTGGTTCATAGACAGAAACCTCTTATGATTTCAGTTCTTTCATTCAACCAGTTGGTTCTCATTGCTATGTGTGAGTTTAAGATCTGATATCTTAGAAATTATTTCTGTTTACTTATGGCTTCTGCTTTGGAAATGAAATTTGCTGTGAGTTAGATGTTGGCGAATGGCAAGGCAGCTAGGGAGTAGTAATGATGAGGGGGGAGGATTTGGTGATCACCAGAAACCCAGGAGTCTTAGTAGACTTGGCTCTCTTGTTCACATCCCACATCTGGCCCGTGACCAGGTCTTGTTGATTTTGCCTTCAAAATGCCTCTTACACCTGTTCTTCCCTCTCAGTCATCCTGTGGCTGCTTGCCCAGCCTCTTAGTGTTTCCAGGCTGAACGAGGTGGGAGTCTCCTACCTGGCTTCCCTTGCCTTGTGTCTTGCCCCTTCCCGTTTATTTCTTGAGCTGCAGTTGAAGTGATCTTATAAAACACAGTCTGATCATGAAGCAGCGCTAGCTGGGATTGTGGATTGGCTGTTCAGAGCCTCCAGGGAAATAGCTGGATGGCCCTCCATTGTGTATAAAACCCCTTACAAAGGTCTCCCACCTACGTTTTCTAGCCTTGTCTCTACCCCTTCTGCTGGACCACCGGCTGAGCATTGCAGGCTTCTTCTGCCCTTTGTACTCTGCAAGTGTGCATTTCCCTCTGCCTTAAATGCTTTCTTCTTTGGTTCATCTGGAAAACTTCTGCTTATCCTTCGAGACTCTGCTCCAGCGTCACCTCTGCCATGAGGTCTTCCTCTGCTTTCCAGGACAGGGTTAGCATTCCTTCTCTTGTTTCAGTGGCCCTGGCCACTGACCTCCTGATAATGTTGTTCTCTGTATCCATTATTTGTTTTCATATCTGCTCCCTTCACCAGACTGTAAGCTCCACAGAACAGAAGTGATCTTTATACTTACACTGAGGTCTAGACATACAGTGGGTGTTTGATAATTTTTTTAAGTGAGTTAATTGAATATGTTCAGAAATGTTCCATTTAAAATACCAATCTATTATTCTTTGGATAACAGCCCATGAGTTGATGTTTTATGTACAAAAGTAAAAACACTTTTAAAATGTCAAATGGATTTGTAATAGTATGTACAATGAAAAATGGGAGGGAAACAGAATTCCTTCAAGCTATGAAGTTACTGTATTGTACTGGTTAAAAATCCTGTTAAGTGTTATTTCAGCTTTCAGGTTAAAGTGAATGCTAATGTGGCTGACATAACTGTTGGTCTGAAATGGTTCAGCAGAATTCCTGATCTGCTGCAGGTCTAGAAAGTTTGCACTGAACTCAACCTGTGCTATTCTTCTACCAAAGGAAAGCGTTTATAACCTAGTCTTCCAGCTCCCCAAGTGCAGACAGAATACAGAGTCAACTGGCCAGAAAATGCAGTATGCTGCAATTCAGGAAAATCAGAGGACCACAGCCTGGTCCTGGAAGGAGAACTGTTACCTGGTGATCAATAACGCACAGTGGTCTTTGTACAGAGGGTATCAGAAGGGAGAAAACGCCCTGGCAATGTAGGTGGTAATAACACTGTAACTCTGACCAGGGCATCAGCAGAGAATGAGGACAAGGCCTTGAACTCAGGAAGCGAGCACTTCAGTGCAGGCTAACATGAAGCAGGAATGATGAGGCCTCAGGTAAGGGGGCAGTCTGGGTGGAATAGAGATAACAACTAAATCTGAACAAAAGTGGTTCCAAGTATTGGGGAATTGGAAACATGTCAGACCCTGAACATAGGCCTGTGTTTGCTGTCTATTCTATAGAACTATGCTTTGTTTTACTAGAAAGTAAACTACTTGAAGTTCTAGTCTATTGCTGAGAATATTTCACATTTAATCAGAAAGTCCCGCTAACAGAGAGATCGATAAATGTGTCTAGGCTTGGGTGGCCTGCCGCAGAAGCTCACTTCCTGGTCTCAGTTTTTTTCTTGCAGAGATCATTGGAATTCAGTTGATTACATTGCATTTTAATCATATGTTTACATGCTTAATTTCTCTACTAGCCTATGATCCCCTCAAGGCAAACTCTCTGCCAAATTCATTGTTTACTCCAGGAATGACCACAGATGTACAAAATAAACAGCCAATAAATTCTTGATGAAAGAGTGAATATGGCCCTGCCTGTACTGTACACTGTTTGTGTTTTATGTGGGTTGCTGATTGCTGCTGAGATTCTGTCCCCTCAGCATTGACTCAGGATTGGATTTTTCCAGAATGAGTTTTCTGTTACTGAAGTCACACTGTCTTGGCCAGTCTGCACGTTTGTCTTATGTGTTGTATTATCTGTGCTATTTTCCTTCTTTATGCTTTCCTCCTTTGCTTCTTTTTGGCTGTCTTCTTTCCTGTACTTGGCAGCTCTTAGATCTCCTGCCCACTAAGGGTAGTTTCCAATCCTTATATGCATCCACCCCAAATATATGTTTTTATTTGTATGTGTGTGTGTATGTATGTGTGTGTGTGTGTATATATATATATATATATATATATATATATATATGTATGCATATATAATATGTATTTTTCTAAATAGCATACACATTATAAGATATGTGCACAAAAGGATGAGATCATATTGAAATAGAATACACAATATATAATATACTTAATTTTTAAAGGAGAACAATACAACGACATTTTTTTGAAAACCTTATTTAACACCTTTTGAATGATTCAAAACTCTGGTTCTAATTTCAGTTTGGGCTTTAGGGGCTGTTATAGCTGAAAAAGATACCTTCTAGAGATAAGCAGGTTCAGAAGGAAACAGTATTACACTTACCAATGTTTTCCATCCTATTTTTCAATTTTGCAAAGATATTTCAGTTGATCTGACTAGTAAATATTCATTTTATTGGTGTGAATCTGTCATTCTTGCATATTTATTAGAAGATGCTGCATGTTTACTTTGTCAACAAATAGGCTAAAAATTTATTGAAATTTTTGAAACATTTTAAACCAAGTTAAAAAAAATTCTACATACAAATATTTTAGTTGTATAAAGATGAAAGTGTTTGTAGGTGTCACACATAGTTTTTGGCAACTTAATCATATAATGATGAAAATACTTTCAAATAACTGTTTTCAGTATGCTCTCTCCATATCAAAAATCTCTCTCTGAAAGTAGTTCCATTCTGTCCCATTGATGAAACATAGCTTTCACCCTGAAGATTCAAATTAGACTTCAAAAATATTTATCTGCCTAGGTAGCAATTTACTGGTAGCCATTTATAGCTTCTGAAAGGTCAAAAAACTTGCCTTTGTGTAAAGAATACATGTAAAACACCTCTTCAAGTTTATAGTTCTTTTAAAAATATTTTACCTTGAGATATATAAAGAAATTTAGGTGAGTCAGTTTTTTTTTTTTCCTTTTTGAGTCAGTCTTGCTCTGTCACTTGGGCTGTTGTGCAGTGATGAGATCCTAGCTCACTGTAACCTCAGGCTCTTGGTCTCAAGTGATCCTCTTGCCTCAGTTTCCCAAGTAATCAGGATTACAGTTATATACCACCACGCCTGGCTAATTTTTAAATTTTTTTGTAGAGATGGAGTCTCACTATATTGTCCAGGCTGGTTTTGAACTGTCTTCAAGAGGTCCTCCCCACCTCAGCCTCTCAAAGCTCTGGGATTGCAGGTATGAGCTGCCATGCCTGGCTTAATCAAAAGTATTTTTCATGGGTACTTCCTTTCATATCCCAAAGAATTGTAAATATTATACTTTATATGAAAGGTCTTAATTTTATAAAATTCAGTCATACTCTCAGCATGTGGGGCATTTCTTGCCTGTGAATTATTTAGTGATGCTTTCGCTGAATTCTTAATGGAGAATCCACCATTTGACTTAAAATAATTCCAATCAAATAGCCATTTTGTCAGGGGTTAGACTTAAGTCGTTTGCCCACAAAACACTGCTTTGTTAAAAGGTAAATTAGTTTTGAGAAATATATTCCACTTTGTCTGTACTTTAATATCTTTCTTCCTGTAGTGATATTATAGGATGAGACAATATCTTTTCTTTTTCTTTTTTTTAAATGGAGTAGGGATCTCACTCTGTTGCCCAGACTGGAATGCGGTAGCACAATCTCAGCTCACCACAGCTTTGACCTCCTGGGCTCAGGTGATCTTTCCGCCTTATTCTCCTGAGTAGCTGGGACCATAGGCACACGCTATCACGTCTGGCTAATTTTTTGATTTTTTAAAAAATAGAAATGAGATCTTGTGAGTTTCCTAGGCTGGTTTCAAACTCTTGGACTTAAGCAGTCCTCCAGCCTCAGCCTCCCAAAGTGCTGGGATTACAGGTGTGAGCCACTCTGCCCAGCTGCAGCTTTCTTTTTATCCAACCTTTCACCCTGGAAAATATATTTCTGTATTTATTTCTTCAGATTGTCAGCACTGTTTTCTACTTATCATCCAGTAGTACTTTTTGACAAAAAGATGCATCAGGATTTTTTTTCCCCTTAATTGTTTACCAGCATTTCATCCTTATTTCTGTGGTACAAGGAACAAGTGTTTTTTAAACAGTATGTTACTTTTTGTCTTTTGCTATTAAGCGAGAAAACTTTCAAAAGATTTATACACATATGTGGTTATATTTAGTGAGTATTGCTTAACAGGTGTTTGATTCCACATCTCCTGATATTACATATTGCTGGATGTGTTGTGGTTTTCTTCCTCTCCTAGATGTGCAGCTGCTGCTGATCACGGTGCCTTCATGCTTTTTATGGTGTATGAACAGTGTGAGGTTTGGCCTTAGAGTGCCCATGGGAGCACACAGCCCTGATTGAAAAAGTCATCATGTAATTTTTTTTTTTTTTGAGTTGGAGTCTTACTCCGTCACCCAGGCTAGAGTGCAGTGGCATGCTCAGGCCACCCCAGTGTTGAGTGCTGCTGGGTTCGGGCTATCCTTCCGCCTTAGCCTTCCAAGTAGCCAGAACTATAGGTGCATGCTACCATGCCCAGCTAATTTTTTGCTTCATTGTAGAGATGAGGTCTTGCCAAGTTGCCCAGGCTGTTCTTGAACCTGTGGGCTCATGCAGTCCCCTCACCTCGGCCTCCCAGAGTGCTTGGGATTACAGGCTTGAGTCACTGCACCCAGCCAGTCTTCATGTAATTTAATTTTTTGGCTTAAAAAATTAGCTTCCTGTAAACCCTAATGGTTTTTCTTGTCATGTGGGCTGATGAATAGCTTGTACCAGGAACAGAGGTTTCACCCATTTTTGCTTACTTGTGCTTCTGTTCCAGGCTGAGTATTCTTCATCCAAAATCCTGGGAGCAGAAGTGTTTTGAATTTTGGAATGTTGGCAAACATATATACTTACTATGTTACATGTTATGTTGGCAAACATGACAGAGAAACAGTTAGGAAAATCTTAACTGAAAATCTTAGCATGAGAAAGGTGTGTGCAAAAAATGGTCCTGAAGGAGTGCTTGCATCACAACAATGCACCAGCTCACTTATACTTAACATGTAAACCATATACTTACCAGCTTAGAATCCCAAATGCAAAGGTCTGAAATCTGAAATGCTCCAGTGATTATTTTGTCTGAGCATCATGCCATATTCAAAAAGTGTCTGATTTTAGAGCATTTAGGATTTCAGCTTTTCAATTTGGGTTTGTTTTCAACGTGTATTAGAATTATCCTTGGTCTGCTGTTTCTTTGCAATAATCCTTTTTAAGTCACCTGTTCAGTTTAAGAGGGTTGGTTTAGTAAAAACTGCATAATAGAATAGGTAAGTTCTTGTGCCTGGGAGTATACCTAGAAACTGGTACATCTCCCTGTGCTGAAAGCAGCTGAGCAAGCCCTCCTGCTGTGTATCTCCTGGCTTCCCCCTCCTTCCTGGCCCCCCTCCCCTACACAGCTTGCAGACCACACTTGACACGGGACTTTCTCATGTGCCCATGGAGTCAGTCTAAGTTTTAACTTGTAGCAAAACATAGTTTCTTATCTTTTAAAGATACAAAGGTAGATATGAATAGATTTCCTTCCCAAACCCTAGTGGATCACCTTGCCTGCACTCTGGGGTTTGTCATCCAGGCTCACTGCTCACTCCACTTGGAGACTCTGTTTGGCTGCAGAGTCATGGGCCCTATCAGTCCCTCCTCTTCACTGTCTGTGTTGGCTGTGTATATGTGGTCTGTGTATATGGGTTGCAAACCCATCCTAGAAAAAGTACTACATGCCTCATTGCTGAATATCACTGTGGTCACTTATGAAGTACTCCGCTTAGGAAGCTATGCACTGACACCAGTGCCTAGCTCACTCGTCAAAACATTTTGGGAATTCTTTTTCTGGAATGGCCATCAGAGCTGTTATATTACCCTTGATGTCCTGAATGTCATCAAAATATCTTCCTTTCAATATTTCCTTTATCTTCGGGTAAAGAAAAAAGTCAGTGGGGGCAGGATCAGCTGAGTAGGGAGGGTGTCCCAATATAGTTATTTGTTTACTGGCTAAAAACTCCCTCACAGACAGTGCTGTGAGCTCGTGCATTGTTGTGATATAACTCCTTCAGGCCCATTTTTTGCACATACCTTTCTCATGCTAAGATTTTCAGTTAATTTTCCTAATTGTTTCTCTACCATGTTTATTTGGTCTGTTATGCATCTCACAGTCAGCTGATTATTTGATGCACAATTTGACAAAATTTTGCAATGTTTTCATCAGTTCTGCTTGTTGCTGGCCATCCTGACCTCTCTTCATCAGTGATGCTTTCTTTCCCCTCAGAAAAACATTTAACCCATTTGTACACTCTGTTTTCTTCATGGCATTACCCACATAAACTTGGCCTAACATGTCCCTAATTTTACTTCCACTCTTGCCAAGTTTAACAAGAAATTTAATGTTTGTTTGTTGCTCTGATTCAAGCTCTAACATTCTCACGACAGCACACAAAAACATGCAACAACAATAATGAACGTCACTCAGCAAGACACTTCTACATGTTGACAAGAACACAACTGTGAGAACTGATTTATCAACGTTATGAAACCTTACCGTGTTGTTTGTACAGTGCTGCCAGCGTAAGCGCATGGTGGCAAGTTCACGAACTTAATTGTCAGCCTATGTATGTGTCTGTGCTGTTGCTGGCTTCCCTGTGACCCCTTCATCTTTCTGGTCCCACCGTGTCCCAATATAAGCCTCCTTGTCTTCTGTCTGAGTCCTCTGGTTGGGGCTGCTATCTTGTCCACAAGGTTTGGGTGGAAAGAATCACTTCTTTTAAGTTATTCATTCAAGACCAAAGTGCCTTTAGGAACCCTATCACCTAGGAAACAACAGATCTCTTTTTTGGGGGGTTCTTTTCATTTCAGACATCCCCTGCTGACCAGGATCTATCCTCGCTGAGTACATCAAAGGATTTCCAAGACTAGATAAAAAACTAGAAACACATTTAAAGTCCCCCACTTTTATCTCCTTTCCATTTTCTCCCTCTGCCCACCACCAGTTGCAACTGGTTTTCATTTTAATCTTGCAGCTGATCATGACAACAGACCACATTCTTACCAATGAGCAAGGTGTCTGGAGGAAATCTGTCGTATTTCATTGTTTTGATTATTATGTGTCCCATGAATGTCTTACTTGTACTTTTAGTCTTAGAGTGGTATGTTTAAAAAGCATACTTTCAAAGCAAACAGTTGCTTCAATGGTGAATAAAAGGAGTTCACTGCTATAAATGGCAAACATTTGGTTTATCACTGGGGAAATAATCTCTTCAGCATTGGAATGTAAAAGGTGTTTGTGATTTCCTCCCAAGTTTAGAGATAACGGATACTGAATTATTCTGAAGATCTGAGTTGGGAGGCTGTGGATGTTGACTATGTGGAATAGATAACATTGTTATAAGTCCTAAATATTTGCTATTTCTCAAATCTAGGGATAAGATGAGATAGCAAGTCCTACTCCCTGTAGGTATACTTAGTCTAAGCACCAGTGGGCCGTGGAGATTAGTTATCTGTGTGGCCACCTCCTCCAGGCCATCCGCTTACTTCCATGCATTGACTTCATAAGGCATAACTGCACTCCAGTCACCTGTCCGCTTAACAGCTTTTGATGGATCTCTGTTGCCCAGGGACTAAGGTTCAAACCCTGAGCTTGCATATAGGGCCCTTTCCAACCTGGCTACAACCTCGCTTCCTCTCTCTTTCTCTCATAAACACACACGCTTTTTGTGCCTCCAGACCAATAATGCTAGTTACCAACAATGCTGGGTAAGAGCTAGATTTATACAATTGAATATGATAATGAGTCTGTCACAAGAAGAGGGTGTTAACAGGTAGTGGATGGCTCAGGAATGGAAGATTGCAAGGAGGCACCAAAATATTGCAGAAGACTTAACTTGTATTGGCATGTGGCTCACCTGGGACTCTTGTTAAAATGTGGATGCGGATTCAGTAGGTCTAGTCTGGGACCTGAAACAAACTCCTAAACATTTCTAACAAACTCCTAGGTGACCCTGCTTCTGCTGCTGCTGAATTGCTACCCACTTTGAGGTCCTGTACTGCACTGCACGTCTATGTAGCCCTAGTCATGTGACAGTTCAAATTTGAACTGATTAAAATTACATAAAATTTAAAACTTGGTCATGGTAGCCACATCTTAGCTGCCCCAAACCCCTACTTGGCTAGTACCACTGTGTTGACTAGCACAGAGTCAGAACGTTTCTGTCAGCACAGAAAGTTCTATAGGACAACACTTTTCTGAGCACTATTTTCCAATTTTCTATAGACCACCTATTGAATCAGACTCTCTGGTTATAGTGGGCAGGGAATTTGCATTTTAAACAAACACCCCAGGGTGCCTCATACATGCTAAAGATCGAAGAATGCCTCTACAAGGGATCTAAAAATCAGATGTCCGGAGGTAAATCTAACATGAGAATAGGCAAACGTCAGAACCAGATGTGGGGCAGCTCAGCTTAAATTGGAATACTCTTCTTGCCAGCCATGAAGTTCTTGGCCAGTTGTCTACAGGTGCAGCAGGTTGTACCTGCTAGTGCTGACTTCTGAAACCGAAGCTACTATGTTGCGGGGAGGAGGTAGAAGCCCTCAAGCCAGTGGCATTCTGCAGGGATGCAGCTGGTCCCAGGTGCCTTCTCTGTCCCATCTGCCTTCTGGTCCTCCATGTGCTAACATCTGGTGAGCACCAGAGCCTGCATCCAGTTTTAGGGATGACTTCCAATCCTGGAAGGTTCAGTCAGGACATTCTTCTTTAGATTGTTTGGATCTGTCTTTCCTGCCCAGAGACATATCTTGGAAAGATTCTTCCTTCCTTCCTTTCTTCTTCTGCTTTTTTTAAAATCTCACTTTAAATATAAAACAAAGTCAATTTTTTGGGGTTAAAAAGTTCAGTCCAATCTTAAAATTTCACTCTCCATCCCTCTTTATGCCTGTTTCTTCTGTGCCCCTTCCTCTGTCAGCTCAGCAGCAGGGAAGGGTTGTGGTGTGGTCATTCACTTTCCTTACTCTGAATCCTTTCTTCTGGCTTTGAAGGTTCTGACAGTGAAGGTAAAGGACAAAGCCGGACTGCATCTGTGCTGGTGGGACCTGGCCATCTGTGTCTTCTGCATGCCGAGTACCTGGCTGATTTTCATACAACTGTTTTGTGGGTTTTTTGAGAATCCCTGCTGGGACTGTGTGTAGGGCACCACTTTCCAGCGGACTTCTGAAAGCCTCTGCTCAGATCCTGCCCTCCAGAAGCTCACCTAGGAAGTGCCCTGGCCCCAGCTGGCAGCCCTCTTGGCTAAGATCCTTTAAGGATAACTTGAGTCTAATTTCCATTTGAGGTGACCACTTGGCTAAAGAGATCACTGACTGTGTGCTTGCCCCACCAAACTGAAGTGTCGCCTGCCACCTGCTCCCATGCTGCCCATTCTTGCTTTGCTCTCAAGGGCTTCTCTGGACAGTCTACAACTTTTGGAGTCCTGCTACTTCCCCAAATGCCGCAAGTCATGTGAGACTGCCCTCCTCCCAGACCCTGTGGTAGCCCCAGGATGTCTGATTCTGCCAGGAGGTAAATGCCTCTTTTGACAAATACTTCCATGCTCCAAAGCAACCTTTACCTGGCTTGAAGTGGTGACTGGGACTCATGGGTGGATGGGATGGAAATGACACGACACTTTTACACCTACAATTTCCCTTCCTTCAGTGGATCTTTTTAATCTCTTATCTTCTCTAATACAGTCTGGAGAAGGATGGTGGCAGCAGATGGTTAAAGAACCCTTCTGGCTACCTGTTGGTGAATCCTCCCTGAATGTGTGTGTTGGACACCTCTTGTCCTAAATCTCCATCCTCTCAGACTACACATTTTCTCCAGCCATTGGCTCAGCAAACTGACTGGATACAGGTGAAGCCAGGCAGCATTGCCCCTCACCTGCAGGACTTTCTACCCTGGAAAGTCTGAGTGAGACCCTTGCAAGAACCTTCTCAGTCATTCTGGTGCACGTGGAAGCCTGGAAGCTTGAGGGAATTAACACCGCAAAGGGCAAGGCCTGACCAGTGCAGTTTAAGGAGCCAGTGGGTAAATTCTCTCCTCATCTAATCCTTGGGCAGTCAGTTCTGAGGTGGATTCTACAGTGTTCCTAAGAGGATCACCAGGCTAGTAGCACTGAGCCTTAGTACCCATAGTGGTGATCAGTTGGTGAGACTGGCCTTCCCATCTCTGTTTCCCTTTCCCAGTCCCCCATTCCTAATTCTTGGGATCATTTCCCAAAATACTTTCTATGTGCTGTTCCTTTTCCCACATACTGCTTTTCAAGGGGACCCAGCCTAAAACAACATGTCCATTATTTCTCTGTAGAATGTGGGGATGCTCATCCATTGTCCCTGCTTTGGAATCTAGACGAAATGCACCCTTCTACACATTGTTGTTGGAAACAAGCTGACAGACAGACGCAGGCAGAACTCCACACTACTCAACAGCCTTCACAGTGTTCCTGCTAAAGTGAATTGGTATTCTTGTGCTGGGGGTCATGTGAAGTGGACAGATGACCCTTGACTTAGATGTTGAAGAGGGCGCTCTAAGAGCGGGAAGTCAATGGGAGACTGTAGTCTGAGATGACTTTGTGTCTGTATATATCAGCTATGGTTCTTTGCTTCAAAGACTGAACTTAAGTAAGAGCTATTAGACAGTAGTAGATGCTGTGGTATGCCTTTTGATGGGACTGAGGTGTGCTTTTCTCCAATCACCAGGATATTGATGGCTGACAGCTTTGAGCCGAGGCCTCTCCTGCTATTTCCCCTGTCTAAAGAAAGCTGCCTTGCCCTTCTTGGTGACAGCCTATACCCCATACCTGGTCATTGTGGTGGTACAGAGGCCTGCCCCTGTTGGTTCAAGGCAGGACACCTTTGAGGGCTATCTCAGCTATAGCTCCTGGGAGACTGAGTGAATCCTGTGTGTGGTGCACAACTGCGTTTCAGTTCCTTGTCTCTCTCCACCCCATCCTGCTTTCTTCACTTCCACATTGGCACTGTTCCTGAGAGCACATCCCAATCAATTTTCTACATGCCAGTCTCCAGCTCAGCTTGTTTCCTGGGGAACTTGAACTATGACAGAGTGATACTAGGAAATGTTTAGGATTGAACTAAACACAGGCATCAGGAAGTATGAAAAGCAGGGCAGCCCCAGAGACCTTAGTGGTAGAAACTTGCAAACCCTCTAGGATGCTACCAGGATATCTCTGCCCAGTATTCAAAACCCTGAGAGGGTGATATGATTAGCCTTGTTTGGGTTGGGAATCAGCTCCCTATAATCAGAACTACCTCAAGCAATGGATGGGAAAGAGAATCAATATGGGACAATGATATCTGAAATTTTCCTGGAGGAAAGAGTTTAATATGCTAGCTGAGGACAGGAGCTCTAAGCAGAGCATGCAGTGCCTTACTTAAGATCAAACACTGGCAAAAAACCAGGATGGCATCATGACCCTGGGAAAGAGGCAAGTTAGGAATAAAACTCTTGATATTTTTCCCAGGGCCCCATCAGAGTGTGTAACTGAAATGGGAGATTATGGCTTGCTGACCAATTCTTACTCATTTAGAGTTGCTTTATATTGGGGAATAAATGTCCCTTCAGGTGGACTGAGAATCACCAAAAGTTCTGCCAGATTTCATGGAAGGACCCTGCCTCTGGGGGATGTATTTGTAGTCGGCTTGTAATGAGTCTTCCTGTGTACCTGGAGTCACCAGATATCACTCTTCCTCCTTTGAGTTCAGAAGCACCTGAGAGTCAGACTTGAGGTCCAGATGGGGTCAGGTCAGAAGATCAGCGTGGTTCATAATAGACTGGTGGGCGTGGCTCAGACACAGTTTCTTCATACTAGACTCCTGCATCAGACGCATCTGTCCTCCAGGCTGTTATGAGTACAACTTGCGAGACACTTGAAGGCCTTCCATGGGCAGGAGCACGGCACATAGCATGGAGCAATCTTCCTGTGGGGAGTTAGGTTCAGAATATGAAGCCAGAGGGGACTGAATCCAACTTTCTCAGTTCCTTCTGCAAAACTCACCAGTCAGAGCAGGGAGGAGTGAGGGGGCGAGGGGAGGAAGACTGGAGCCAGCCTATGGAGCCAGGGAAGTGGAAGTATGCAACAACTGCTTTCCATATATTTACATGTATTAGCATATCTAGTTTTATAACACTGTGAGGTATTGCTGTCCCCGTTTTATAGAAGAGGAAACCAAGGCCAAAGCCAGATTCCAAGCAAGTGGTAGCTCAGGATTTGACACAAGGAACCATGCTTCCTCTGATTTTAATACCCTGAACCTGCTCCTCATTTGGCATCAGGAAGGGGAGGACTCCTGGCTCTCTTGAACCCTCACAGTGCACTCTCCTTGGTCCTGAAGCCACCAGCTTTATCAGGGCCCGGTTGCTTGAGTTTCCTCAAGTACCTGAGTCCACAAAGGCTTCAGTGGCTATGAGGCAGACCTGAAGGAGTGGTCACTGGGCCCAAGACTGGAAGGCTGGGGAGAGAGCTGCCCTCCTGTGGTGCTGGACCTTGGTCTCCCCTTCAGGACCTAGGCCCACTTGCCAGGCCGGGCTGTCCTCACAAGGACAAAGAGGCTGCCACAGAGGTCTCTGTAGGCCTCCCATCAGGAAGCCCTGGGCCAGGAATCAGCTCCTTCCAACCAAGGCTGGGCCTGCCAGGGTTTCTCTATCAAGCCCTTTAGGTTTTTGTTGTTTGTTTTTTGAGTCAGTCTCACTCTGTTGCCCAGGCTGGAGTGCAATGGCATGCTCACGGCCACCACAGCCTCAACCTGCTGGGCTCAGGCAATCCGTCTGCCTCAGCCTTCCAAGAAGCTGGAACTATAGGCATGCACCACCACACCTGGCTAATTTTTTGATTTATTGTAGAGACGAGGTCTTGCCAAGCTGCCCAGCCTGGTCTCGAACTCCTGGATTCAGACAATCCTCTTATCTTGGCCTCCCAAAGTGCTGGGAATGCAGGTGTGAGCCACTGTGCCCTGCTGCCCCTTAGGTTTAATTCTCTCTGGCTATGAAGTTCCAAACTCAACCAGCCCCTCGCTGGCCAGTCTGTTCTGTTGGACTCTGACCACTTGCCACAGACCTGCGTTTTCTCTTGATGTTCTTAATGAGCCTTTCCATTATTCACCAGGTAGTTACATTCCTTGCTGTAGGTAGTCTACCCACTACCCGTCTCTCCATCTTCCCTTCTTCCTCTCTCCCTTTATCCTTCTGTCTTTTCTTCCTTCTCTCTCGCCTTAGCCCCCCCCCACCGGTCTTCCTCTCTACTTGTTTTCCTCTTCCTTCCCTTCTCTCCTCCCCTACCCATTTTCACCTTGAACCCCAGGGGGATAGGGCTATCTGCAAAGGAAAGGTTTTTGTTACATGATTATTAGATCCCAAAATGTTGACTAGTAGAAGTCAGTACAATAGGAACCTTCTTCTAGGGGCTAAAGAGCCATAAAGGATTTCTGCATATTATAGAAAATCACCTGAGGATACTGGGCTCAAGGCAGCTGTTGCAGGGGTGGGGGGAGGGGTGAAAAGGGCAGGGTTAAAGGTGGGTAACAGCCCCTCAACCCAGAAGGAGAGAGGTGACGAAAGGAGAGGGGAAGGGTTCTGTACCTCATTTTATTCTCTTGACAGTTTTGCCCAGAATTAGTCCTGCCTGTATTACTATTATCTGTAAGAGCACCTTTTCTGTCATTTAATCCTTCAGTCTTTTATTATAACTTAGATAAAAGTGGGAAAAAAATCTTGTCAGCATCAGCCACCAGAAGAGAAATTTCAGAGACTGAGATGATCAGATTTCCAAGGTTATTGCAAAACCCATAGATAAACGCATGACTGCTCAAGCTGTTTTAAAAACAAGTCATCTGGGCAAGCCATTTAATAACATGGGAATCATTGGCTGTGCAGACAGTGGACAGAGGATGGGCTCACCTCGGGCAGGCAGAGGCTTTTGCGGAAATGAGCACCGTGGTCTGCTGCGGGCCAGCACAGTGGCACCCTGCAGACAGCCTCACAGCTTCCCGGAAGTTATCCATGATGCAGCCAGCTACTCTGTTGGATAGGTCTTGCCAAGAAGAGTAGGACCCAGATTTGTCCACACCCACCTCAGCTATACTCTGGAGCTCACCTTTTGAAGCAGCTATGGGCTTTGACAGGTATCTCATCCTCACCACAACCCTGAGATAGGTATTATTGCTCTGGAAGGAACTTGAGTACATCCACAGACTGGAGGAGGGGTGATAAGCCAGGTTCTCCAGTCCCTGGTCCTAAGCTCCTTTTGCTCTGTCATTCACCACCAGAAACAGTCTAGGAGGAGATATTGAAAAAGGTACTCTTTGACCTACAGGGAAGTGCATGAGAATTGGTGGGTGATAGGGATGGGGGTTAGTGGGGACAGTTGAACATAGGAGTTATGTATAGACCCTGAAAGCAGGATTTGTGGGCTCAGACCCTGACTCCCCCCTTATCTGTGTGGTATCATACAAGTTACTTCACTTCTCTGTGCCTCTTTAAAGAATGGGGGATGATGGTACCTACCTCATATGTTTTCGGTATGGTGAAAAGGGTTTTTAATTCTGTAGTGCCTCATGCAGTGCCTGTCTTGTAGAGGCGAGCTATTTTCTTTCTTTTTTATTCCATATAATTTTTTTTCTTTCTTTTAAAGATGTGGGGTACACTTCAGGGTTAGGTATACAAACGTTCATTGTGCAGGAACCTTTGTTGATGAGGTGTGACCCTCCCTCTCCTGGCAGTTTCCCTCAACTGCCAATCCCAGCCTCCCTCCCCTGGAAGTTTCCCACTACTGCCAGTCCCTTTCTTATAGTATTATGATAATTGTTGAAGGTCTGCTTATGAGTAAGAACATATGGTACTCTGTTCTTTGTTGAGGTGAGCTATTTTCAATCCCTTCCTGCCGTCTTTCTTCTGGCCATGAGTTTCTACAGGCCCTTGGTGCCTCTGCTTTCCCTGCCATGGATCAGGATGCCTGTAGGCACCAGGGTGGAAGAGCTGCTTCTTGAGATTGCCCCCTGCCTGTACAATGTAGTGTCTGTGGCCCTGCCATTGACTCACAGTATAACCCTGAACTAATCTCAGTCTTTCCTGGCTGGGCCTCAGTTTCCTTAGTTATAAGGGTTGACAGAGCTGGGTTTGAGGAAGTTTGGTTTGTGAACTTCTACATCAAAGTCAACTCCACGTATTGTTGAAAATGCTGATTCATGGCCTTGCCCCAAGTTGATCACATTGCAATCTCTAATGGTGCTCTAGACTGTACTTTTGTAAAAAAACACTCTTCCCCTATGTCCTGGCCCAACTCTCAGAGATTCTGATATAATTGACTATTAATACATAAAAAAGTAAATAAATTAAAAATTGATTTAATTTTTTTTAACTTTAGTTGTCTTTAAGATTTTCCTGTTTGTTTTTTATTTTTTATTTTTGTAGCCTTACTGCATGTGCCCAAGTGTGTATGTGTGTGTTTATTCTGTTTAGGATTCATAACATTTCTGGTATCTGTGGGTTGATCTCTTTTGTCAAGTGTATGAAATTTTCAGTTATTATCTCTGTAAAAATTACTTCTGTTTCATTTGTTCTTTCCTCTCCAAGACACCAATTACATGTATGTTGGATCTCCTTACCATGTCCCATTATGTCTTGTAAACTTCCATCTCCTACCCCCAGGATTTTCCATTCATTTTTTCCCCTTCATTCTTTCAGTGTGGATATTCTCTAATCCTTTCTTCAGTTGTGCTAATTTGCTAT
The DNA here is from genome assembly GCF_000164805.1 of Carlito syrichta. Taxonomy (NCBI): domain Eukaryota; kingdom Metazoa; phylum Chordata; class Mammalia; order Primates; family Tarsiidae; genus Carlito; species Carlito syrichta. The sequence continues at coordinate 171,555 of NW_007035654.1, read as the reverse complement.
TAAACCCAGATGGTTCTTGAGTCTTCATTTTGATTATTGTATTTTTCAGTTCTAGAATCTTCATTTGATTTTTATTATAAAATAGATTTTAATTATTTGCTAAAATTAATCTTCTGGGACATATTAATCATAGTTATCTTGAAAGTTTCCATGTGATAATTCCAACATCAGAGTTTCCTTGGATCTCTTTCTATGTGTTATGTTTGTCTTGGTTTCCAGCCTTTCATATCTCCTAGTTTGCTTTGTATTTTTTGATTTTAACTTAAAAATATTTTATAATTTATTTATTAAATGTCAGACATTGTGTATGAAAAATTGTAGAGAAAGTTTGAGGCTCTGGATGCTGCTCTGTTCCTCCAGAGAGGATTTACTTTTGCTTTTGGAAGTTAGGGTAGGAGCAGTTCTGTATAATCCAGTCTGGAATTGAGCAGGTTTGAAACTGAACTTTAGTCTTTGTAAAAACTGACCTATTTCTTGCTAGTCTTTATTCCTAGGCTTAGTCAGATCCTTCTGCAAGCTTGGGGTGCATGCCAGGACCTCTCTTTCTTGGTGATCCCTGAACTCCTATTTTTGCTCCCTTGTTATGGTGGGACTATCAAATCTCTGCTTAGCTTCATAGCCACCTGGCTACCAGTTTCTACTTCATTTCTCCTTCTCTTGACTTCTTCACTGATTAGTTTCTATGAAGTACAACTTGTCAGCTTTTAGGTTTTTCTTAAGAATTAGCAAATGCTTTAAGGCAAAAAGTTGTACCAAATATTAGCTTCACTTTTGTGCTCTCTTCCCTTTGACATTTCAGTGCCTGAAGACCTCACCACAGTTGCTGGCTCTTTGATGTTTCAAACAGAATTTTTTTCAAAAAAAACATTTTTTTTTTTGTTCAGCATTTCTATTTGTTCTTGGCAGTAGAGTTGATCTGGAATATGTTAGTCTGTCAGAGGCAGAGGCAGAAATTGAACTCCCTGATAATGGTTTTTAATCTCCTCAGGTGATTTGAATGTGAGATGGACTGGACAAGAACAACTCCTTGCCACATCATCAGAACCACCTGATGCTCTTGTTTTAAAAAAAAACAACGTTGATTTTTATAGTTCTACCCTAGTCATACCGAACCAGAATTTCCAGAAAAAAATTGTAGCTTGAGCAGGAGTGACTAAAAAAGGCATACTTGATAGGCTTTGAGCACTCTAAGTGGTTCTGTAGGGTCCTTGCTCTGGTTGCCTAAGCATATTCCAGTGACCTCAATGACCTGACCTCTCCAATGAACCTGTATATATTGGCGGGAAAGAGCCTGGCTGTTCTGATGTGCCTACAGGGCAGCATGCTGTCTCTATCACCACCTCCACACTTATTTTGAATTCTGCAACTTCATGAGTGGTCACTTCCTTTGCTGAATTAGTTCCAATTTCTCCCATAGACATTTTAATCAGAGATGAAAAATGATTGGTCTTTTGCCAACAGTTCAGTCTAAGGGAAGTTATTTGCCTCTTAGATGCACATTACTTTGTGATGACTTTCATGTAGAAGGCAGAGGGTTGTTGTGGAAATGGCCCTGGAATCTGGGGATCAGGAATAAGCCCAGGGTACTTGGGTGGCCCAGGAGTTACAGGAGTCACTTGCCCCCTCCCTTTCTCCCTTAGCTAATATAAGATTCCTCTGCCACCTGGAGCACAGCTCCAAATTTGGTTCAATTCCTACTACCTGTAGTAGGACTAGAGTGCAGTTCTGAACCTTAGCACTGATACCTTTTCCCACACTTCCTGGCTTCTCTCCAGTGAACTCCCCTTGGTTCTGCCGAGTCCCCTATGAGCCTTTCCTGTGCTAACTTCCCTCCTTCCTGTCTCTCACCCTCCTCCTTTTCTTCTCCTTTCCTTCCCACCTCCTCACCCCCACCCCACTCCATCTTCTTTCTCCCTATTCCAGAGTCAAACAGAGGCTGCAGTGTCCTCTCACATGCTCTCCTTCAACTGCCTCCTGCCACAGTCTTCTCCAGGATCACCTCTCAGCAGTGGAGCTCAGACAGGGGTTAAGTGGTCTGATTCCTTTACTCTGGGCCATCTAGCAAGACCAGTTCCCTGGCTCTCCCTGGCCCCTGAGGGTGAAGATGCTTCCCACTGTAGAGATCTCTGGTTGTCCTAATCCACAGGCTGCCCTGTGAATGCTACCAAATCAGTAGGAAAGCGGTGAAGTATATCCGGTGGAACAAGGGCAAAAGACACAAACTGGTAAACATAAAAGAAGAAACACAATAGCCATACATATATGAGAAATATTGAATTTCATGTTTCACCAAAGAAATGCTAATTCAAACCGTGGTAGTAGTAAAGAAGAGTCAAGCAATGATGTCAAGTGTTGGCTATGGTGCAGGGTAATGGACACTCATAAACTTACATGATATTCAGTCTTTTTGGAGAACAAATTGACACAGTGTTATAATTTTCTATGCCCTTTGACCTCATAGTTCTACTTTCTTATTTTTTCTTTTTTGAGTTGGAGTCTCACTCCTTCGCCCAGGCTGGAGTGAAGTGGCACACATGCTCACAGCCATCCCAGCGTCGACCTTCTGGACTCTGGCAATCCTTCTACCTCAGCCTTCTGAGTAGCTGGAACTACAGACGCACGATACCACGCCCAGCTATTTTTTATTTTATTGTAGAGACAAGGTCTCACCAAGTTTCCGGGGCTGGTCTCAAACTCTCAGGCTCAGGCAATCCACTTGCCCTGGCCTCCCAAAATGCTGGAATTATAGACTGAGCCACCGAGTCCAGCCCATAGTTCTACTTTCAGGAACTTATCCCAATGAAATAATGTAAGCTGTCTGCAAAGAGTTATGTACAACTATGTTCAGCAGTTGGCTGTTTTAACAGTGATAACTGCTGCTACCCCATGAAATACACCATGCAACCGTGGTACATTTATGCCAATTGTGCACTCTATTGCCATTAAAATCTCAATTACAAATATTTAAAGAGAAGGAATGTTCAAACTCTCAGTTAAAAAAATAAATTACAAAGCAGTATAACATAGTAATTGTGTTTTGTGGGGAAAAAACACAGAAAAAAAGATCAATGCAATAATATATATCAAAATGTTTCCACAGCTGTCTCTATTTTGTCATACATGAAAATCTAAGAAACATGATTATTTAAAAAGAGGAAAAGAAAACAGGAATACGGATCCCTAGCAGGTAGGAAGACTGGCCTGCCTTCTAGTCCTGAATTTACCTCTTGTTCTCTGTGATGCCCTGGGTAGGTCATCTTAGCACTTGTGGGGCTTTTTCCTCATTGGTAAAACAGAACTGGCCCCGACCCCATGTAATAGCTTTCATTCAGTGCTTCACTGGTCCCTTTGCTAGCTGCTGTTTTATTTTGGCCTAACAACTGTATCTAGTCAGTCAGCACTTTGAGCCGGGCTCGGTGGCTCAGCCTATAATGCGTGCCTTTGGGAGACTGAGGTGAGTGGATTGCCTGAGCCCGCGGGTTCAAGACCCGCCTGGGCAGCGAGACGTCATCTCCACAATAAAAATTAAAAAATCAGCTGGGCGTGGTAGCACATGCCTGTAATTCCGGCTACTTGAAGGCTGAGGTGGAAGAATCGCTGGAACCCAGCAGGTCGTGGCTGCGGTGGCCGGGAGCAGCCACTGCACTCCAGTCTGGGTGACAGAGTGAGACTCCAACTCAAAAAAAAAAAAAAAATCAGCACTTTGTAGGCTATTGGCTATTTTATCATCACTTGATAATTGAGAAGCTCGCCTTATTTCCACATACTATGATACAAAGAAAAGTTTCCTATGGGCTGTTGGAGGGCAAGGATTTGAAGGAACTTGAATAGCCTGGCTAATGACCCGGCACAGTGGCCAAGTTACAGCTGGTGGGGTGGGAGGCAGATGAGCTACAAGACTGGATCTTGGGTCAGTTAGTGGTTAAGGATGGGGAGGTTGCAGGCAGCCAAGGCCAGGAATGAACGGCCTCAGGGAAGTGTTGGAAAAGGCAGAAGACAGTGATTGACAGAACTGCTCGAGGTTGAAGGGATCTCCTAGGAGTAGGGGCTGTGCTGGTGGTTCAGCTCAGGATCCTGATGGTTGGATACTAGGACTTGGAGACCTCGAGAAAAGAGTGGGAGCTGGCCCAGCAGGGTTTAGTCAAGGAAAGGAGAGAGTTAGATTTTTTTTTTTAAAGGCTGTGAGCAGGCGTAGGCATTGCTGTAGAGCCCAGAAACAAAGATTTGGCACATGCACACTTGTATGAAAGTTGCAAGTCTGCATTTATGTAAAACAGGCGGCAGTGGAGAATGTGTGATGGATGGACCAATCCAGAGATAACCTGGAAAAATGAATTCACTTAAGTACAAATCGAGCAGTTTACTTCCTGCTCACTAACGGGTCGAAGCCTCATCTTTAAAGCTGATGTCCTTATCTCAAAGCTCCCCAGGTGATAATATTAGCTCTCACTGACATGGTCTATCTTCTCCATAAATACTTTTTCCTCTAATCAAAAAAAAAAAAAAAAAGTATCTCTCCTGGCCATGGGGCTGTTTTTTGAGTCCTAATGTGCCCTGAACTGAACTCCTTGGTTTATGGAAGAGGCTCAGTATGAAACAGCAGATCGACTCTTTTATCACAATCCTCTTAATTACTGCACGTATCCAATTTTATTATCCAATTATGGGTAAGATTAAAGTTCATCAAACTACTTGCATTATGTGAGGCTTCTTCATTTCCAAAAGATCAGTGGAACATTAAAGAACAAATGAAACAGTCAGTTGCAGATAATACAGGCTGATTTATCATTGATCTTCCATAAACAGCAAAACTGACTCTGATATTTTCCCTGGCATATTAGGTCTGTGTATACAGGGTACTGTATATCTTTTCATTTCAGCCTTGAAAAAAATATGCGCTATCCCCGATGGGAGTCATAATGTCGCTGACTATATAGTGCTTAAGGCTCCACAGCGCCCAGTTTGTTACAGCCGGTGAATGAGAGCCCACTGTTTCATGAAATTGCTTTGGAATATTTGCAGGATGACCTTTTCCCACTCCATCCCACCAAAATGCATTAACTCCTTCTACACGAGATGGAAAAAATGCCATGCCGAACCACACTCCTGAAAGCCCAGTTGAAACATCACAACATTTAATACAAAAACCTCCCCTGACATGGTCCCCACGTCAAAAACAATCTCTCTTTTCTAGAAGTTCCCTTTCAGAGAGAGGAAAACCGAAGAAGTTGAGATCGTTTTTTGGGTGACATTTAACCAAGGTCACATAACTGGGAAGGGGTGGGGCCAGGGTCATCTTTCTGGTCTGGCTGACTCCAAAGCTCTGCTTCTTCCGTGCCCTTGCTTCTTCTGAGCATGTGACTTATGCCTCTGGTGTGGTCTTGATCCTCTTTTTCTTCCATTGGAGCAATTGGAGCCCTTTTCCTTCCATCATCATGTGAGCTCTAGGTATGGTTTTTATGTCTGTTCCTTTCTACCACACGTCACACATCCCTCCGTGTTGAGTAGATACTTGGTGTATCAGTTGATGTTCAATCAGAGCAGCAGAGCCACTAGGAAATCCTACATATTCATACTGGGGGTGCCCAAAAAACATACACGCATTTTAAGAGATGTTACCTATGTATTACTTGTAGTTCACTGTCATCAGAAGCATCTGGATGCTGATGGTAACCACTTTGAGCACCTCTTGTCATCACAGAAGTCAAACATGACTTGTATTCCTCTTTTGTTATTGGTATATATAGAATATTACAATTTTAATGCAGTTATTTCCTTTCTTAAAATGCATATACATTTTGGGCACCCTCTGTACCTATGGGTTTGTTGCACGGTCTGTTGGAGTCATTAGGCTTTTTGCATCTGGTACTGGAGCTTGATGTCCACAGAGTAGATTGTTGGAAAGGGAAGGTGGATGCAAATTGAGGAGAGCCAGAGCATGCAGGACCCAAAGTACTTGCTAGAGACCAGGGAATAGACCAGACTCCGTGCCATTTCTTTGGTCTGTGACCTTGACAGTGTGGCCTTCTGCAGAAGCCAGGGTCCTCCATTCTGGAGCTAACCATACACACCTGGCCCAGGAGTTGGAGACATTGAAGCAAGACTCAGAGGACGATGGAGCAGTTGCAGGCCTGGTTATGAGACAAACAGTGGTCATGTGTGTGAGCAAAATATCCCATAACATCTCCCTTGTACCCTTCCCTAACTAGAGACCCACAGGAAGGGGAATTCCGGGACATGCAGTTCAGCTTAACCGAGTTATCATGTTAGAACATCACTGTGGTCCACTTGTGTCAACTTGGCACCCCCACACAGTGCTTCCACCAGGCTTAGTCTCCAGATAGTCAGTAGCCAAGTCATACTTCTGTGTAGTATAACAACCCACGTACAACCAGACACGCCCAACACATTCCCCTGAAGGTCATGTCAAATTCCTCCTTGTCTTGGGGTAATGTTTACTCTTTTCTCAACTGCTTCGCACTCTCCCTTTGATACATGTAACAAGTGTGTACTACCACTGTCTGGCTAATTTTTATTTTTATTATTTTTTTATTTTATTTTATTTTATTTTATTTTATTTTTTTGAATTGGAGTCTCACTCGGTTACCCAGACTGGAGTGCAATGGCTGCTCCCGGCCACCGCAGCCTCCACCTGCTGAGCTCTGGCGATCCTTCCGCCTCAGCCTGTAGATACAAGGTCTTGCTATATTGCCCAGGCTGGTCTCGAGTTCCTGGGTTCAAGTGATCCTCCTGCTTTGACCTCCCAAAGTTCTGGGATTACAGGCATGAGGCACCGTGCCCAGACCAGAAATTGTGTTATTCAATTCTGCATTGTCAACCTGCAGGCTGGTGGAGTCTGGGGAAGTATCCGTCATCCTTTCCTGCTTTAAATGGGTGGAGGACAGCCTTTCCATGAGGCTCTGTCTTAGACCTTGCAAAGGCCTCCTCTTAGAAAGGAGGGTCAGCAAAATCACTGGGTCCAAAGCAAGGGAGCTTGTGCAAAGTGGGATGATTTAGTTGGCTCTGTGAGTGTGCTAATATGTAAAAAGTGTGTCACTTGGGGCTTACAGTGGCTGCATATAACAGAAAACTCATCTAATAGTGGACAGACCACATAGGTATTAGTTTTTCATGTCACAAGAATCCTAAAGAAGTCTATTCAGGACTGATGCAGCTGTGGAAGGGAGAAACCAAGTGCCCAGGAATCCAGATTTCTTTGGGCTCTCTGCTTTTCCTTTTTTTTTTTTGAGTTGGAATTTTACTCTGTCGCCCAGGCTGGAGTGCAGTGGCATGCTCACGGCCTCCATAGCCTTGACCTGCTGGATTCAGGTGATCCTTCCACCTCAGCCTCCCAAGTAGCTAGAACTACAGGCGTGCGCCACCATGCCCGGCTAATTTTTTTGATTTATTGTAGAGACGCGGTCTTATCAAGTTGCCCAGGCTGGTCTCGACCCCCTGGACTCAGACAATCCTCTCACCTTGGCCTCCCAAAGTGCTGGGATTATAGACTTGAGCCACCACACCCAGTCTGCTTTGCCCTTTTTAACACATGGGTTTTATCTTCATGGTTGCAAGATGGCTGCTTTTCCTCCAGCCATCCTTTCCACATTCCAGGCAGGAAGAAGCTAGAAGGGCAAAGGCACAGGCCTTGCCAGCTGAGTCAATTTTGTTTTCCTTCAGTTCCCACACTTCTGTTTACATCTCATTGACCAGACGGCTTCACCTGATCTAGTGGCAGTGAAATTGGGGAGGGATTTTTAATGGGACATATCACCATCCTGAACAAAATCAGGGTTCTAGTGTGGGACTAGAATATGGAGAGGAGGAGAGATTGGGTATCAGCTAAACCACCAGCAGTGTCTGCTGCAGCTAGGAAGAAGGAGATGATGGGGGTGGGGGGAAGGGGGAAGGGGAGGAGGGAGGAGGCAGAGGAGTCAAGAGAGCAAGGCCATTGGTGTCTCAGTGGTGCTCATTAGAAAACTGGAATGTCACATCAGGCATCTTTAGACTGTGCTTGAACTATTTTCCACCTCTTTCTAAATGGGTCTTTCTTGACTCAGCAAATACCCAAAATGTTTGTTTCCTGACGACTCTAATTTGTACCCTCATTTGAATCTCCTTCACATTTTTTCTTTCTTTATAAAACATGCTTTCTGGCTGTTTAGGAAAATAAAAAAAAAGAGGGATCATTAAAAAACACATAATTATTCAAAGACTATATTAATTCTACTTCTGTGTCCCAGCAGGGAACTCCATCCTGGAGAACTCATGAATGCCTGACCTGGAGAATTGTAATAATAAAAAAAAAATCACTGGAGACCAACATTTTGAATTATTGACGAGAAAGGGGTTTTCCAGGCGCTTGTGGCTTAATTATGCACTCAAAAGGAGGTGACCTAGACAGAGGGAGAGGCAGAGGTAGAGATGCATTTCCCTTTATAGGAAGCTGTAGTGGCAGAATGCATGGGCAGTGGCTCCAGTGAAGGGACCTTGGAGGTGGGGCTTCAGGAATGAGTAGTGTGAATCCTTGCTGGTCCCTTGACAAGGAGATTTCTAGACGTAAATCCTGTGGGTGGTGGGTGCCGGGGAAGGATGGGTGATGAGTGTCCCTTACCCACCCTCTGAGAATCCTGGCATCTTAGCACAGGCTCCATGTGCTGGGCTTCCCTTGAGAAGTAGGAGAGAGGCCTCTTAGACAAAGGCCCGATTTGGGGGGCAAAGGGATCAAGATTTTGGAATTAAAAGGGTAGATAAAGGCTGCTCTGTGCTTTCTTTCCTCCTCCTTCTCCCCCTCTTTCTTCTCATTCTCTCCATTTTCTCCTTTTTTTTTTTTTTTTAAATTCAGAGTCTCACTCACTCTGTAACCAAGGGGAGAGTACAGTTGTGTGATCACACAGCTCACTGCTGCCTCGGCTTCCCAGGCTCAGGTGATCTTTCCACCTCGGCCCCAGTAGTTAAAACTATAGACACACGCCACCACACCTGGCTAATTTTTAAATTTTTTGTAGAGATGAAGCCTTGCTGTGTTGGCTAGACAGATCTTAAACTCCTGGCCTCAAGAAACCCTCCTGCCTTGGCCTCCCAAACTGCTGGGATTACAGGCATGAGCCACTGTGCCTGGTCGCCCTGTGCCCTTAAAGGATGTCTGAATAATCTAGAAACCATCTCAGAGAAGGTTCCCTTGCTGGGCTTGGCTTCTTGCTGGGGTGCTCTTTTGCATGTAATGCTGGGTGCTGTCATTCTGATGGCTGCTATGCCAGTCTTGGGATGCTCGTCTTAACTTTCTGTCGGGTTGACATTGCTGTCTGGGATCCCACACTGCCTGCTGCTTTCTGCCTTGCTGACTACAGTCTGTGGCCTCTCTCAGTCCCTCCAGAAGCACTGCCACTCATGTCCCTTGCTCTCCTGCAATGCTCTCCCCCTCCCCATCCCCTACCCCTCTGGCCAGGTGGGTCCCCTTCTTCATTGATCAGAACTCTGTGCAGTTCTCCCTTCCTCCAGGAAGACCCCCAGTGCCTCCCTTTCTACACTGGGTCAAGGCCTCCTGTCAGCCACTTCTGAGCTTCTGATGCTTTTTATTCCTACAGGTTACTGCAGTTTGTTATGAAGTGTTTATTTGTGGGCTGAGTTGCTTAACGTCCATCTCTCTCTAGGCCATGAGCCTTTCAAGGGCAAGAGCCATGCCTGGCTTTGCTCACAATGCTATCTCCAGAGCCTTCCTCACTGCTTGGCACATAGTGGGCTCTTTAAACAACTCTTCCTCTTAACCCTGAGTTCCCATTTTGTAGATGTGGAGGCTCCAGGAAGCTCAATGACTTGCCTGAAGTCACACATTAAGGGTTTCCAGGAAGGGCTGAGCGGGAACTCATACCTGTGTTAAAAGTTTTACTCTCCCCACTAATGTCCCCAGAGCAGGGGTAGTGGCCCTACGCGAGCCTACTCCAGAGCAGATGGTAGCCTTGTACTGATGCCAAGGACCATTTTGCAGCCGAGCGGTATGGTAGACTTCCATGCTGCATTTGTTGGTAGTGGCCGCTTTCCATGTTGGGATGATTATCCTTGGGTCAAGCTGGTTGGACCTGTGATCCTGTCCCTGGTTATTACCCAAGGATGCACTGATAGGCCATTTTCTCCAGCCGGGCTGGACCTTAGGATGGTAAACTAGACTCCTCTCCTTGTCTTGACTGGATTCTCCCCTGAAATTTGCCCTCTGGATCCAGGACACACCCTCACTGCTATGTGTTTCTGTTGTTTTGTGTGTGTGTTTTGAGTTGGGAGTCTCATTCTGTGGCCCATACTAGAGTGCAGTGGTAAGATCACAGCTCATTGCAGCCTCAACCTCCTGGGATCAGGCTATCCTTCCGCCTCAGCCTCCCGAGTAGCTGGGACTACAGACGTGCACCACCATGCCCAGCTAATTTTTAAAATTTTTATTTTGTAAAGCTGAAGTCTCGCTATGTTGCCCAGCGAGACAGTTTTGAATTGAGGATGTGACAGTTGAATTGTGGACACGTACCCGTTGTACCATTGTACCTTCCTCGGAACTTCTATCTCACCACCTGTGTCCTCCTGCCCCTGACCAGATCACATGTCTGGCCTCTGCCCACCTGCTGTGGGAGCTGACTCCATGGTGGCCCAGGAACCCTTGCTGCCAACGGGCTTCTCCAGCCAGGGGGCACCTGGCACGCTGTGCTGAGCAGATGGCACCGGAATGTAGTGAGGTTGCCTTCAGGACGAAGAGAGGAGGGTTGGACACAGGGCCTGGGTGTTACTTGGAGTCACTCTGTCCCTGGAGATGGACCAGGTGCATCCTTAGCGCTTGGAGCAGAGTGACTGCGCCACAGCCAGATGGGCTGCAAAGCGCCCAGTATGGACCTGTGTCTCCCGGCTGGGTGAGAGGCAGGATGCGGGTGGAGAGGCCTGGAGGGTGGATGAAGGGGAGCCAAGCCGAGCATCTGCTCTGTTCTCTCTTCCTCGCTGTCACTCCCCTTCTAGCCCCTTCCTCCTTGCACTGTTATTTCAAACCCGAGTTATGCAACTCAGATGACTGAGTGCTGGTTACACTTGAGACAGGTGTTGGGCTCCAGGGCTCTGGGGCTCTTGGCCCTCCCTTGCTGGAATTTCAGTCTAACAGAGAGACGCATTGGGGAAGGGACAAATCATCCACCAGCCAAGTGTGAACTTTCCCTAGGGCTGGAGTCCCCAGTCCCCAGGCTGTGGACAGTGACCGGTCCACGGCCTGTTAAGAATCAGGCCACACAGCAAGAGGTAAGTGGTAGGCAAGCGGAGTTCCAGCCTGCTGCCAGGTCAGCAAATGCCCAAGTAATCCCCCCTTCTCCCCGTCTGTGGAAAAACTGTCTTCCATGAAACCGGTCCCTGATGCCAAAAAGGTTGGGGACCGCTGCCTTGGGGAAATTGGACTAAGTCAGAGAGCCTGAAGCAGGCTCCCTGGGGAGATGTCACTGCAATACAGCAAGCAGAAGGACGAGCAGGAAGAGGAGGGAGGAGGGGTGTCCCGGCTGGGGAACAGAGGGCGCAGGGTCCTCCCACAGGAGGGAGAATGGTGAATTTGAGGGTGTCAATGATGGCAGAGTGGCAGGAGAGGAGAGGTCGAGGAGACATGGGGAGACAGGAGACCCCCTGCTGATTTTTGAAGTAAGATGCAGACTGCACAAAGGCCAGGGGAAGCTCCTTCCTGCCATGGGCTGAGAGGACACGTTTCCTGGCACGAATGGGGGAGGAAGGATGATGGCAAAGAAGACGAGCCACCCATCATCACCATCACCACACTCGAGGCTGACACACTTCATGGTGTCTCCTGGGTACCGGTCCCTGCTCTGAGGGCTCAAGGAACTCTCCCGAGGAAAGCAGATGGAAGTAGAAGGGAAACCCCACACAACTAGGGAGAAAACGAGGAGGCTTCTGTGTTATGGAGGCACTCAGGCAAAGGAAGAGGTGGTGCGAGGGAGCCAGGCCAGGGTTCTTGCTCCTCCTTCTACACACCAGGGTGACATCTCCAGTATGATGGGGCATGTCTCCTGTCAAAGCATTTAACAGACATGATGTTGAAATGATTTCAGAGATTGAAAAGCCAAGATGATTTGAATACCTTGACTTTTACCTATGATTCTTATTTATGTGCTGGAACCCTAAAAAATATATTTTTCATGAGCAAATTAAATTGTGCTTGTTTGTTTTGTAAAGAGTTAATCAGTGGTGGATTTAGAGCAGATATCTTTAGAAGTTAGCGCCATCCCTCACTTTACCAGAAAGCAGAGGAACTGGGAGACACACCCTTAATGCTGTGCCCTGCCGGGGTATTTTTCTTTTTTCAGAGTGGACTGTGTGAGTTTTCCACATATTTGTGGCAGACATCTGATAATAAACTCCATAAAAAATGTTATATTTTCTGAGTCAATTGTTTTAAGGACTTTACAGAAAAGAAGTGAGTTCTTGTCTCTGCTGCATGACCTTGAGGAAGGGTGAAACTCTTTCTGAGAGTGGATGTGCAATTTGGGATTCTAGGAACAAAACATCACTCTGCCCACAGGTGTCTAGTTCACGTCCCACTGAGGAAACCATTCACACACACAGTTTCCTCACCTGTGAAGTGGGGATGACAGTATTCTCAACTAATAAGGTAGGAGTTATGTAAGGTGACGTGGGGAGACCGTAGAGCATGTGGCAAGTGCTCAGTGAAGGTCAACTGTTGTCATTTACATGCATGTTGTCGTGGGGTGCATTCATGGAAACTTCCAGATGCATATTGGCACACGTGTGCATGTACGTGAACACACACACTCAGAGGTTTGCTGAAATTCCCTAATAGAAAATTAGTTTCAGGTGTTTTTTGGCTTGTTTGAGTTGGGGCCCTGGATGAGTTTGGCTAAAAGATAAATGACCCCCCCCCACCCAGCCTGCCCAAACTGATGCCCAGCTATACTCTTGGGGGTCATCTCCAACTTAGCCAGGGTGACCCTATTGTCCCCGGGGGGATTGGGGCCACCAATCCAGGTGCTGGAGCCACCACCAGGACCTGCACTGATAGCCAAAAGCTGAGCGTGTTGACAAGATGCACAGAGGAACTAAGCCTCGCAGACTACCTCCCACCCGGGAACCGCCACCTGGGAAAGCAGGGAGGAAGCCCCCTGGTCTGCTCTGCGGGGGGCATCCTCTCCACACCAGCCCTCAGGTCCAGCATCGCCCACTCTCCAACCAGGCTCAAACGCCGTTTCCTCCAGGGAGGCTCTTTGGGTCCCTCTCCTCACCTGCTCTGTGCTTTTTTATTCAGACCTCTTGTAATGTGGTAGCCCCCAATCTGAGGGGCCTTGTGCATAGCATTTACCTGTTCCAAAGGTCCTACAGGGCAAGACATTGTTTATTCTTACAGGAGGCACTGATGGTGGCCATTTGGTGAAGAATCCACACCTTGTGGCATTATGGCAATCAAGTTCATTCTTCAAATTCCTATCCAGTGTGTACAATTACATGAAGTGTGATGACTACATTGCTTTCAACTTTGCTTGTTTACCTGCATCCCATGACTCATTGCTGGAAATATTTATATCCTTCAGAGGCCTGCCTTGGCCAGAGGTCACTCCCTGAGGGAGGGGGGGAAAGAGTTCATGTCCGGACAACACCCCACACCTCTCTTCGAGCATTCAGCATGTCTGCCACGGGTCATTCATATCAGAGCTGCTGTGGGAGGCCGGTCATTCTCGAACCTCCACATCAGGCTGGGCTTAGGTAACATTGGACGATCAGAGCTGCTCCAGGCATCCTGTCTCTACACAGGAATTCGAGTTTGATCAGGCCACTCCCTTGCCTAAATCAGGCATGTCCAACCTGTGGCCTATGGGCCACATGTGGCCCCGGACAGCTAGTAATGCAGCCCCACAAAATCTTTTTACGACATGCGCTTTTTAGTGTTAATTTTCTTTGCGATCCCATGTGTAGTTTCATTTTTGATGTTCACAATCACGCCTTATTCGTGACATCGCTTTTTTGGCAGCGCATATGTTGTGAGCAGCTATTTTTCAATTATGAAGCACTTGAAGAGCAAAAGTTGAACAAACATTTCTGACGAGCACCTTGAGAACACATTAAGAATCGCAACCACTTCCATCAAACCAGACATTGATTAGTTGGTCAATTGAAAATTTGAAAAGGTCAAATGTCCCACAAATTCTGTATTGTTCTAATTTTTCTAAATTTTATAATAAAAATATATAAAAAAGAAAAGAAATCTTATGTGTATACAGTAACTATATTATACAATTTATGTGCGGCCCATGACAATTCCTCTTTACTCAGAGTGGCCCAAGGAAGCCAAAAGATTGTTCACCCGGCTTTAAACCCATTGCCTCCCCCTCCCTCCCACCCCCAGCACTTAGGGTAAAATCCACAGTCTTTCTCATGCCTCTAGACTGCCTGGCCTGACCCCCTCCCTACTTCTCCCACCTCATCTCCCCTCGGCTCCCTCTCACTGGGCTCCAGCCACATTCATCAGTGCCAGGAGTATGCCAAGCTAATTCCTGCCTCAGGGCCCTTGCACATGCTAAGCCATCTGTTTAGAATTTCTCTCCTTGACGTCCCCCCATCCTCACACACCGTTCTGCTTAGACACACGTGTACTCATCACTCATTGCTTTTTGTAACTGCTTATTTGCTCTTGTGATGGTTTGTGTCAGGCATGCCCACGAGGACTCTAGCAGGGTGGGACCATGTCTGCAGCATTGAGTCCAGGGTCTACATAGAGCAGGACCTCAGAAATAATTATTTTTCTGACTGGATGAGAGAGGCATACACGCCACCTGACCTGAAAGATCTTCCTTTTTGGCTCATCTTCCTACTGAAATGCTGCCTTTTTTTTTTTTGCACTTCCTGTTTTGGGACCTGCCTGGCCAGAGTTTAGATCTTTGCTTGTGAAACGCAGCTGTTCCCTTGTTACCAATCTAACCCCAGAGCAGCTGCTGCTCAGTCCCCTGCTCACAGCCCTGGGTCGGGGCTCAGCGGGAACTGGCCAGGGTCCAGACGCCAGTGTCTACAGCCCTTGGCCCTCAGGCGTGGCAGGCTGTGAGTGCCGAGACGCTAATGGTCCATCCCAGGTCCCTGCCAGTGGCTGACAGGATTGCTGTGTGACTCCGGTGGCCCTCCCAGGCTTGGTAGCCCTGAGCAGTGTATTCTGCACCCCTTCCCAGGGTGTTCCTGTGGGGCTGAGCTCCCGTCACCTATCACGGTAGCTGGTTTCACCGGCACCTCTGCGGACTGACTTCCCTTCTCTGCCTCCTTCCCTGCTTTCCTTCCCACCCCACACAAACGGCTTGACCTTGAATCCTTGTCTCAGAGCCTACTTCTGGGGGGATGCAAACCAAGACAAGCACGATTGCTACTTAACACTGTGCAATTCCATTATTATCATTTTGAGTTGGGGCCTCACTCTGTCACCCAGACTGGAGTGCAGTGGCACGCTCATGGCTCACCACAGCCTCCACTTCCTGGGCTCAGGTGATCCTTCCACCTCAGCCTCCCGAGTAGCTGGGAATATGGGTGAGTGCCACCATGTCCAGCTATTTTTAAAATTTTTTGTAGAGATGAGGTCGTGCTATGTTGCCCAGGTTGGTCTTGAACTCCTGGGCTCAAGCAATCTTCTCGCCTTTGTCCTCCCAAAGAGTGCCCGGCCTATTCCATTATTATTATTCCTACATACTAAAGACCCTAACAGAATGCTCCCACACAAGTTTGCTCATTGAATCTTCCCATAAACCCTGTAAACTAAATACGCTTATCTTTATTTTACAGAGAAGGAAATGGAGACACATCAGAGAGTTAAAACTATTTGCCTAATGTTGAACAGAGAATCAGTGGGAGCCCTGGTCTGCTGCCCAGGGCACTTGGCTTTCCATGACCAGGACCCCTGTGGCTGGGCATGCTTGGGACCAAGTGGATGGCTGTGCAGAGACTGAGAGGCCCAGGTTGTGAAGGATGTCCTCACACTTAGAGAAACACACTCAGGTGATCGGGCACAGACATCTGCACACGTCCCCAGAGTCTCACACAGATCCACAGGTGCTATGTGCACACTTACACCCGCATATGTGGAAACCTGTTTATGGCAATACTAATTTCCTGATTAAAAACAAACAGCATGGGGCATACCTCGTCAACAGGGGTACCTGCATGATCAATGTTTATATACCTAATCCTGAAATGTACCCCACATCTTTATAATAAAAATTAAAACAACAACAACAAAACAAAAAACAGCAAGTAAGTCATGTTCTCTCCAGCGTCCCACACTCAAACTTATAGACTCCAGGGGGTTTCCTTGGGTCAGCCTCCTGCATCTAAACTGAAAAGACATGTGGACCAGCAGGGAATGAGGTCTTGTCAGCAAAGAAGAGGTACTTAGCCAGGCCTTGAGTGAGCTGTTGGGGACCCAGGAACAAAGACAGGCTTCTCAAAATGAGAAGATGAGGAGGGGTTTTGTGTGGGGTGTGGGGTGTGTGTGTGGGTGTGTGTATGACAGTTTGAGATTTAAAATTACATGGTAGAACGAATAGGCCTTTTCTGTCTCACAGTGATTTATGTCATACAAAGCCTTCCATGCTTGGCTGCTGGTCTTCCTGGATGAAACTCCCAGCACCGAATGGAAGTGATGCCACGACGAGCCACGATGCAATGGCCGAGGGTCATCCCCGTGCGCCGTTCACTGCCTGGCAGCAGTGCTGTCGTCGTTCTCAGCATGGGCAATGTGGGCTTGTAATCAGAAGGAGAGTTGTGTTCTCCATGGAGCCATCATGCGGGCCGAGGACTAAGACACAGAAATTACCGGCTAGGGGCCCTTGGGCGTTAGATGGGTCCTGGGGCTCTGCCGTCTCTCCCTTTGCTGGAAACACACAGAATGCCACAGTCCAAGCCAGGATGGCACTGGAATGACTTCCTCTGTATGGAGTGATTACTGTTCCTCCAATAGAGCCATCTCAGAGAATTGAACTTTAGATTATTTGATCTGCAGGAAGAAAAAAACGTTGAGACCGTTCTGCCAGGATGATGACTTTAGTTCTTACATAGACTTCATGCAAGCTGGGTGGTGAGCTGCACTGAACGTGCCTGGAGTAATGTTAGCAGGACAGCAAGCTGAAAATTAGCATTTCAGAAGGGATAAAGCCAGCTGAATATAATATTGGAAGATTTTTATGACATGTTTCTAGGTAGTTTGGACTTCCTGAATTACTTTAAGAAACTTAATTTTTTCTTTCCCATCAAAAATATCTTGGTCGGGGCTCTTTTGGCTGCAAGTAAGAGAAAAATCAATGTACTTATTAAAGTAAAGGGCGATGTTTTATAAGTAAGGCAGGATGACCTGGCAGAGAAATTAGGTGTTTTCTCCTTTCTTTCTTTTGAAGCTAGCAAAAGGCTAGCTTCTCTATTTCGAAGGCCCGATATATTCTTTATGCTGGGAGAGAAGAGAATTATTTATTTATTTAAAGATGTGGGGTAAGAGAAGAGAATTTTTTAAAGTCACTTTAAAATACTGGTTAATTTGAGGTAATTTTTGTACAGTAAAATTTATCAATTCAAAAGCTGTAATCTGATGAGCTTTGACAAAGATATACAGTTATGTAACCACCATCACAATCATAATTCAGAACATTGCCCTCACCCCCACAGAACCCTTTTCAGACAAACCCCTCCCCCAACCTGGGTCCCTGGGGTCACTTATCTGATTTCCGTCATTGTTTTCCTTTGTGTGGTTTTCATATAAATGGATTCTACAGTATCTGTTGGAGTTTGGCCTCTTTCCCTTTGAATAATACTTTTCAGCGTCATGCATACTCTTGCAATTTCAGTAGTTTTCCTTTTTATTGCTGAGTAAGTAGTATCCTATTATATAGACAAGCCACAGCTTATATGTTCAGCTGTTGATAAATATTTGGGTTTCATTTCTGAATAAAGTACATTCCTTTGTGTGAACTTATGTTTTCCTATCTCATGGGTAAATTCCTAGGAGTGAGACTACTGGGTCAAGGAAAAAGTGCATGTTTAATTTTATAAGAAACAATAAAACTTTTCCAAAATGGATGCAACACTTTGCATTCCCACCATGAATGTTTGACAATGTTATTTGTCCCACATCCTTGACAACACTTGGTATTGTCAGTCTTCAACTTTAGCCATTCTAGTGAGCATGTAAGGTGTATCTCAACGTAGTTTTAAATCCGCGTGTCTCTAATGAATAAAGATATTGAGCATCTTTTCATGTACTTAACATTTGTTTATCTTCTTTGGTAACCAGACTATTCAAATCGTCCCTTTTTAGAAATTGGGGTTGACCTCCTCTTGTTATTTTGGCAAGAGTTCTTTAGATATTTTTTTGGCTATAAGTCCTTTATCAGATATATGGTTTGAAGATATTTTCTTCTAGTCTGTGCTTGCCTTTTTGTTGTCTTAATGTCTTTTACTTGGAGTGTTTATATTAATTTTTTTTGCTCACTGCCACTCTAGTGTCGACCTGCTGGGCTCAGACAATCCTTCCACCTCAGCCTTCCAAGTAGCTAGAACTACAGGCGTGTGCTACCACACCTGGCTAATTTTTTAATTTATTGTAGATATGAGGTCTTACCAAGTTGCCCAGGCAGTTCTTGAACCTGTGGGCTCAGGCAATCCCTTCACCTTGGCTTCCCAAAGTGCAGATATTACAGGCTTAAGTAATGCCTGGCCTTACATTAATTTTTGAAATCAAAATGTTTAAACATAAGTTCAGGTTTACAGAAAAGTTGCAAGAATAATTCCAAGAATTCCATGATACACTTCACCCAGAATTCTTTTTATTTATTTAATCAATATTTTTTATTTTGATATTGTGGGGTACAGTTTAGGGTTAGCTATACAAATATGCTTCATTCAGGCACCCTTGTTGATAAGGAGTGTCTCCCCGCAGAATTCTTAATTGTTAACATTTTATTCTATTTTCTTTCTTTCTTTTTTTCGTCTGTCTCTCTGGCCTCTCAACCTTGTGTTTCTCTGTGTATTCACATCATTCCTTTCCTTATAGGTCAGCTTCCTCTGACTCTCTGTTTAAGCATCATCTAATTCTGACTAGTAGCTCTGAGTTCCAATTTCAAATGCCTGGGATAGAACTTAGCTCAGGTTGGGTTGGGTATCACACTGGATCCAATCAACAGTGATCTTATGGGGGAGGGGGTCCTTTGAGAATAAATCATGGCTGAATTTTCTAAGAATGGATTAAAGGATAGGGGAAGAAACAATGAGCATCAGTTCTATAAAACGTTAAGTGATTTGAAAAATTACAAGTGCATATCACTTCCCGAATGAGTATTGTTTTAATACAGTTATCTTGGGACACCAGGTACCTTGTACAAAACCTGTGTGCTAACTTTATTGGTCACCCTAGTACTGTTTTTGAGGATCAACTCAGGGTCAGTTACTTTTCACTAAAAGAAAATCAATATTTTTTTTTTTTTTTGAGTTAGAGTCTCACTCTGTTGCCCAGACTGGAGTGCAGTGGCCGCTCCTGGCCACCGCAGCCTCGACCTGCTGGGCTCTGGCGATCCTTCCGCCTCAGCCTTCCGAGTAGCCGGAATTACAGGCATGCGCTACCACGCCCGGCTGATTTTTTTGATTTATTGTAGAGATGAGGTCTCGCTGCCCAGGCGGGTCTCGAACCCACGGGCTCAGGCAATCCACTCACCTCAGCCTCCCAAAGGCGTGGGATTACAGGCTGAGCCACCGAGCCCGGCTTGAAGATCAATATTTTTAAATTTTTTATTTATTTTTGAGTTGGGGGGGGTCTCACTCTGGCGTGCTGTGGCATGATCACAGCTCACCGCAGCCTCAACCTCCTGGGCTCAGGTGATCCTTCTGCCTCAGCCTCCCAAGAAGCTGAGACTACAGATATGTGTCATGATGCCTGGCTAATTGTTTGATTTTTCTTTTTGTAGAGACAAAGTCTCGCTCTGTTGCCCAGGCTGGTCTCAAACTCCTGGGCTCAAATGATCCTCTAGCTGTGGCTTCCAAAAGTGTTGGGATGACAGGTGTGAGACACTGTGTCTGGTGAAAATCAGTATTGATTCTTAATAGTCACACCTCCCTCTTGACCAAAATGTGGTATTTTTTCTCTTTTAAGTGCTAGTGACAAAAACACAACTGGATATCCCGGGGAGCAGCAGATGGAGGAACAGCTTAAACCTGTCTCTCTCTTAGCCAGGCTTTCTCCACATTGCAGCCCAGAATCCCCAGTCTGCCATTCTCTCAGGGACATCTGAATCCAGAGGCTTGATGGTGTTGTCAGTTTTCTCTCTCTCTCTCTCGTTTTTTTTTTTCCTCTCCCTATCCATCCCATACCCAACAACCAAGCCGCCTCAACATGGCTGTCATAGTCGCTGGCCACCCCCAAACCTGCAATCTATACTAGTTGGAATACGATGTCCATGCCCTGATCCCTGGAGCCTGTGAATACACTACCTTGCCTGACAAAGAAACTTTGCAGATGTGATTAAGGCTCTTTAGACGGGAAGATTATCCTGAATTATCTGGATGGGCTCAATGCAATCATAAAAATCCATCTAAGAGTGAGGTATGAAAGTCAAAGGCAGAAGGATGGGAAAATGAAGCAGAACTTGGAGTGATGTGCTTTGAAGGTGGAGGAAGGGACCATGAGCCAAGAAATTTAGGTGGTGTACGGAAGCTAGAAAACCAAGGAGACAGATTCTCCCTTAGAGCCTCCAGAGGGAAGCAGCCCTGCTGACATCTTGGTTTTAGCCCACTGAAACTGATTTCGAACTTCTGGCTTTTTTGCTTCAAGTCACAGAATCTGTTGGATTTTGTTACAGCAGCTATGAGAAGCTAACACACAATCCAAAAGGATGTCAGACCTTTTCTCTTTGGGCTGTACTTGGGCCATGTACCCATGGTTTGAGCCAAACACACTGGACAGAAAGATGAGGTAACACGAGGGGCCATCTTAAACTCAAGAGTGAGAAGTGCATGAGGTGGGGATAGGTTTCTTCACAGAGAGAGGGTAGCTGGATAGACAGAAGACACGTGTGCTCTGTGACCCACTGTGACCCCTCCTCCCAAGCCAACCGCCTTTGCTCCAAATGACTGTTGAAAATTAACCCATTCTTTTAAGGACAAAGCCTTGACTGCAATGAGGATATTCAGATCTCAGTCTCACAAAGCTATTTTCTTGCCTCTGGGGCACATATCTGAATGGAGAAAACTTTATTTGCATATGCAAGATCTGATATTTCTGTTGTAAATGTTCTTTTGTGGTCAAAACGGAAAATCTGGGTTTCTATTCAGAGTCTGCCATGTGCTAGCTTGGTAAACTCTCTAAATTTCAGTTTCCTCATCTGTAAAATGGAGATAATTATACTTTCCTATTGGTTGTTGAAAGGATTGGAAAAGAAGATTTATGTAAAACCTAGCACTATTTAAATAAAGTATGCAAAGCTTAGCATAGTTGTTCAATAAAGGATTGCTATATTTGTCTTGTTCTATATATACAGTCATATGAAGTTAGTTTGTGAAAGTCAGACTGAGTTGTGAATGGGTTTGAGTTGTTAAGTCTGTTTCAGTATGTACATTACCATGTGCAAACTGATAAAATTTGTCTTACCTTCCATGTATATATGTAGTGATTTTTTTAAAAGCTAAAAATCCTAACATTTATTTGTGTTTTCCCCTCATCTGGTGCCTGCTACATCCTCTGTTGAATTTTTATTTTTTAGAGACAGGGTCTTGCTTGGTTACCCAGGCTAGAATACAGCAGCACCATCAGAGCTTATTGCAGCCTCAAACTCCTGGGCTCTAGTGATCCTCTCACCTCAGCCTCTCAAGAAACTGGAATTACAGGCACATACCACCATGTCTGGCTAATTTTTAAATTTTTTGTAGAGACGGGGTCTCTCTTTTTTGCCTAGGCTGGTCCCTAACTCCTGGTCTTAAGTGATCTTCCCACCTCAGCCTCCCAAAGCGCTGGGATTATAGGCATGATCTAAACTGATTTTTTGATGTGTAGCCTATTTCACAGAATTTGAGCATCAGCTCAATGGAAATTCCTGTGAAAAGTCAGAAGGGAAGATAAAACGCGTCCCCTTGCCCAACTGCAGCCCACACATCCGGGGTGGTGGAGGAGACAGAACGAGCAGCCTCCTGCCTCAGCCACCCTCTGCACCATGCCAGGCGTTCCTGTCCTGCTTGGCCCAGGACAGCCTCTGTCTTCCTGGGCCTTCCTTTTGCTTCACCCCAGGCACTCCTGGTTACCCTACCCACTTCTATGGCTCCCGACTTATCATGGGCCTGAGTGACCAGCCTTGTTGTGACCTCTGGGCCCAGAAGTCTCTTGCACAAACTGTCAGGAATGGGAGAGGATGCTGATACCTGAGCCCCAAGGCCACATATCTAGGCAGGCAGGTCTGTGTCCTGGAGTGAACTCCAGCCTGGAAGTCAAGAGATGAAAACACAATCGTGGAGTGTGCATGGGCCAGAGAGACACTCCACAGTTTTACAAGAAAACAAAACAACTTAGGTCAGGAGAAAGGGGAAAGCTGAAGAACTGGCTTTTTTTTTTTTTTTTTTTGAGGACTGACTTCTCAAGGAAGAGTCATACTCATACCCTCTTGCCTTACTTATACTAAGTAGTTTATTAGCTTGATTTTCAACTTTAAAAATTTAGGGCTGGGTGTGGTGACTCACATGTGTAATCCAAACACTTTGGGAGGCTGAGACTGGAGCATTACTTGAACCCATTCTCCAGTTGCTGTGGGTGTCCACTGCTCTGGCTCACAGCTGCTTCCTCCTTGGAGACCTGTCCTTGGTCAAGGGGAGCCCATCACCTGGGGGTTTGAGTCCCTCCCTTCCCCCAGGAAGCCCACAGTCAATGTCTGGCCTACACAGGCTCCCGTACCAAAGATAATTCCCTGGCCACAAAGGAGTCCCACTCTGACCTAATATCCACCCCCAAGCTTGCCACAGGGTCAGGCTGCAGCTAGGCTCTGGCTGAGATGGCATCCCGGCTTAGCTCCCATCCCGCCTCCCCCCACCCCCTTGCTCCCAAGGGCACCTCCTCAGGAAATTTCATGGAACCGGGTCCCTGTCTCAGGTTCTGCTTTTAGGGAAGGTGACCTAAAACACTTTCAGACTGATCATGATTTCTCCTAACTGATGCTTCTATGGGCCGCTTCCTCTACTAAAATGCTCTTTCTCACCCTGTTCACTAGTTAACGCCCACTCATCCTTCAGATCTTGGCAAGCATCACTTCCTTACAGAAGACTTTCTGCACTTCCTTGACTAGGTCAAGTTCCCTGACTTCCATCTCCCTAGCTGTGCAGTACCCTCTCTGGTGAATCTGTTGTTACAGTTGCAACTTGCATTCATTTGTGTGGCTATCTGAAGACAAATGACTTTCCCCTTAGAGTGTAGATTCCATAAGGATTGGATTCATGCCTGCTTTTCCTCACCACCATGTTCCCAGGGCTTAGGTCAGTGCCTGACACATGGGAGGTACTCAGCATGTACTTGTTGAAGTAATATGAAGGGATTAAAGGCAAAAGAAGACTTGAGAGAAAGCAGAGAAGGCGACAGATGGGAGTGCCTGGGTATTACCAGGAGGATAAGAAAGATGATTGGAAAAGGGCCCCTGGGATGCGGCAGACTGGAGGCCACTGATGATCTTGATGAAAACAAGATCAAGGAGGGATGGAGTGTGGAGCTGAGCCACCGTGGGCCAGGAGAGAGTGGTGGGGAATTGGAGAAGGGGTCCGGATAACTCTTCCTAGGATGGCAAGTGGCCAAGAACAATCTGCCCCGGATGAGGTTTACTCTTCTCCTATAGAGATGGGCTTTCACTCTGAGAAGGGTCTCCTCCTTACCTGTGTGCCATTTCTCCTCCCATACATCCCTGGAAAGATAGTGAGTCTTCTGGTTTCTCAGGGGAATGGGGTGCTAGCCTTTTGTGGCCTCCCTAGTGTCGTGGGCACCTCTGATCGCCATGCTGCCCCTGTATGTACCCTCTACTGGCATTTTGACAACTTTCTGCTGATGTTGGGAAGTGGCAGCCTTGTCCTCCAGCATAGGTGGCACTCATGGGGCACAAACAGTCAAGGATCAGAAGGAAGCTCAGTGCCCAGTGCTTCCCATCTAGGCAGCTGGTGTCCAGTCCCATACCCACTGAGAGTGCTAATGCCCCTGGGGAGGGTGGGACTTGGATCTTCCTAGTCACCTAGGGTTTCTTTCAAAATCTAGAGTAGGAGGAAGTCAAACAAGCATTGATGTACACTGGTCATTGGAGCCTAATTTAGCATTTCGAGGCAGGAACTCGGGATCATTTCAACTCTAAGATATTGGAAGTGTGTGTCCAGACCCATGTATTCATTGAGTTGAATGACTTCTAGAATCATGTACCTTAGGGGTTGTCAAGGTCAACACCCCTTACACGTCATGTCACAAAATTCCTGCCATGTAGCCTCAGTCCTCTAACTCAATATGGATATACTCATTAGCTGAATGAAGGAATGTGGTGATATTCACCATGTACATGGTCCATTTTGGCTCGAAGGGATTTTCCATCCATTATCTCATCTGAGTCTCACCAAAACCTTGTGAGGTCTGTACTTCAAGAAAATCCCCATTTTACAGATGGCGAGACCAAGTCTTAGAAAAGTTGAATGAGCCAACCCAATTCATGTGGCCATTAAGTGGGGGAACTGTGGCTTAAATTCAGGTCTCTCATGCAGATCCTGGAACATGCCATGGTGGTAGAAGATTCAGGAGCAAGGAGAAGGGACTAGACTCCTCTCTCTGTTTTTCTGTATCTGGTGGGATTGTAAGAACTCCTCTACCTTAGTTTCTTGTGGCCTTAATGAATCCAGTGGTCTGTACACTCGTGGCAGCCTCTGTTGGTCAAACAAAGAGGCCACCTGTTCCCCCATCCTCTTGCAGATACACAGAGACAACTCATGTAAGGATGCCCAGGGAAATGAACATGAAGGCCTGTTTTAACAGTTGTTACCATGTAGTATTCTTCCCTGACTTCAAAATAAGGCTATCTAGCACAAATCACACATTATTTTTACCACACATCTTGAGTTAGGAATCTTAGCTTGCGGAATCAGATAGCAGGGATTGTGTCTCCTCAGTCTCCTCCTCATGGGTTTCCACAACCTGCCTTTGTTGAGCTGCATTCCCAAAGCTCGAGTCCTTTGTTTGGGCTCAGCTTTTCCGATGGTGGTGGCAAGTGATAGGTGGAGTGTGGTGGGGTGGGAGCAGAAAGAGATTGTCCAAAGGTGGAGTCTGAGAGTTTGGAATCAAGCTCTGAAGGCTAATCCCAAGGCCAGAGGTATGTGGTCTCCAACTCAGAAAGAAAGAGGGGCTTTTTCATTCCTTTCCTGTGGGATAGAGATCCCACTCTGCCCACTGGGTACTACCGAGCAAGAGGTCAGCTTCTGTTGCATTTGGCCAAGGACCTACAATGCATCAGAAAACTGATCAAGATACAACATAGCCAGAGAGTAGAATCAAGGCTCCTGATTGCTGATTATTATTCTGATAATCATCATGACCATAGTAATAACTAACATTTTTTTCTCATACAGCAGCTTACAAAACATCATTTGTGCAAATTGCCGTGTTTCATTTGCTTTCTTTCCTACTTTCAGGTACTCTACTCTCCAGCACCACAAGTGAACCTGTAGAGATGAGTATCTGCAAACTCAGCAGTATATTATTAATTTCACCTGATTACCATGTACAGGATATGCAAAGCATAGGTCTCGTCCCTAAAGGATGACTCCACAAAGAATGCATTTAGTACGTGGTCAAACCTGAATTTCAACTATGTATACCTATTAATCGAGTTGATCTTCCCTTTAAGTTCATTAAGCAGAAAAAATAAACTTGTTTAAAACAAAGCTAGTCCATTTTTAGGACAGGAAGTTGAGAATGGTTTTCTGTCTGTTGTAACTGGATATACTAGCTAATAACTTGCCAAGATACAGCTGAGGTCTATGTGAGTTTTTAAATTGAATCAGGCTAAGGCATCCCCTACTATTTATTTATTTATTTTTAGCTGGGGAGGGAGAAGTGATGTGAGTTTAATTTGCATATGCAAATCTGGCCTACATAATGTATATTCCTGGTTCATTATCACGTATGTATAATCAGAAGCCAATTTTTTCTTTTAAAAGAAGTCCCACAGCTGAGCATTCAGCTTTACCAGGCCTCTCATGAAAACTGCTATCAAAGGAAGGAAAAAGCACTTTTCTTGGTATGATTGAGCTTATCTAGAAGTGTAAAGTCTTTGCAGAGCAAATTGAAAGCTCTGTGTGTATGTGTGTGAATGTGTGTGTGTGGATGATGAGTAGCAAACCCAAATGAATATAATTTAGTGACAGGGCTGATCTAGCTGCGTGCCTGGCCCAACAACATTGATTGCGATAATCATATAGGGTTTCTAGTTTATAAGAATATTTGGAATGAGAGCAAGAGGAGGATTTTTTTTTTGTCACTACTTTCAAGCTTCTTTTCTCTTAGCAGCTGTAGGCTGTGGCTTGATGGAAGGACACAAGGAAAGACAGACTAGGTTGGCTCATTGGCTATTAGGGTCCTTTATAGACTTT
Source organism: Carlito syrichta (assembly GCF_000164805.1). Classification (NCBI taxonomy): domain Eukaryota; kingdom Metazoa; phylum Chordata; class Mammalia; order Primates; family Tarsiidae; genus Carlito; species Carlito syrichta. The sequence goes on along the minus strand of NW_007035654.1, from coordinate 144,912 downwards.
AGGTGATCAGTTGGCATCACCGGAGCAAAACAACATAATATCTCTAGTTTAATGCTGTACATTTTGACCAAGGTGCTTATACATCAAAATCTCATCACTGAAACCAAATGAAGCAAAACTAGAACATGTAAAACGTATAAAGGGATAACACGTATCAAGATTCTGGGGGCCATTTTTGCAGAAATTGACAAGTTGATCCTAAAAATCATATAAAAATGCACAGAACCTAGAATAGTCAAAAAAAAAATTATTGGAGAACTCACACTTTTCAACTTCAAAACTTACTACAAAGCGACAGGAAGCAAAATAGTATGGTATTAGTACAGGATTAAACATATACATCAATGATACAGAACTGAGAGTCCAGAAATAAACCCTTACATTTATGGTCAACTGATTTTTGACAAAGGGGCTAAGATAATTAAATGTGGAAAAAATAGCCTTTTCAACCAACTCTGCTGGGACAACTGGATATTCACACACAAAAGAGTAAAGGTGAACTCCTGCCTCATAGCATATGCAAACATTAACTTGGAGGGAATCAAAGACCTGCATGTCAAAGCTAAAATTATAAAACTCTTAGCAAAAAACTTAGGAGTAAGTCTCTATGATTTGGAAATAGGAAATAGTTTCTTAGGAAGTTACAAGCATATGTGACAAAAGAGAAAATAGATGTACTGGACTTTATCAAAATTAAATGTTTTCTGACTCAGAGGACACTATCAAGAAAGTGAAAAGACAACCCCTGAGAGGAAGTCATAAATCTATTTGCAATTCATATATCTGAGAAGGGACTGGTCCTCATAACTCTTACCACTCGATAGCAAAAAGAAAAATAACCCAATTAAAATGGGCAAAGAATCTGAATTAAACTTTCTCCAAATAAGAGATAAAAGTGGCCATTAAGCACTTGAAAAGATGCTTAATTCACTAGTCATTAGGGAAATAAAAATAAAAACTACATTGAGATGCCACTTCATAACCACTAGTATGGCTAAAATTAAAAAAAAAAAACACAGATAATTACAAGCACCAATGAAGATGTGCAGAAAGTGGAGCCCTCATACATTGCTGGTGATGTTGGAAAATTATGTAGCCAGTTTACAAAAACAGTTTAGGAGTTCATCAAAATGTAAAACATAGAGTAACTATGTGATCCAGCAAGCAAGACATATGAAAATACACATCCACACAAAAACTTGTTCATGGATCTATATAACCAAATATGTAGATTGTAAATAACCCAAATTTAAAAACAATCCAAATATCAATCAACTGATGAGTGAGTAAACAAAATGTGTATCCATATAATGGAATATTACGCAGTCATAAAAATTAAGTACTGATTTTTACTACAGCATGAATCTTGAAAGCAGCATCCTAAGTGAAAGAAGCCAGATACAGAAAGCCATATAGTGTAGAATTCCATTTGCATGAAATGTCCAGAATAGGCACATCTATGGAGACAGAAAGTATCTATTGTTTAGGGCAGAGTGATGGCAGTGGAGAGAATGGGGAGTGACTGCTAATAGGATGATGTCTCTTTTTAGAATGATAAAAATGTCCTAAAATTGGTTGTGGTGATGATTGTACTACTCTGTGAACAAACTAGAAGTCATTGAATTGTGCAATTTAAATCAGTAAATTGAATGGTGATGTTAATTATAGATCAATAAAGCTATTTTAAGAAGTAAAAGGTAAAGATTTTTCACTCCATGTCATCTCTCCTCTCAGAAACAGCACTACGAACAGCACTAAGCCCGGTTTATGTAAGTTTATATACTCTTGAGCTGTGATTTCAAAGTCCCCTATGATGTTTTTGGTCTAGAGAGACATTTTTACTCATTGGGTCACAGGTAGGGTTACCCTCAGGGGAAGCATGCTGCAGCTGCTCTGAAAAGAAAAAGATCGAGAAGGTAACAGGGATCGAGTGTAGATGGGAAGATGTGTCTTCTGAGTCAGGCTGAGTTGAGATTTCAGGAGTTTGGTCCTGAGATGGTCTTAATGCTTATGTCCAGGCAGTTTGGCTTCCTAGGCATGACTTTGTGTCAGGGGCAGCCCAGATGCATTCAGGGAAATGGAGAGACCCTGGGCTCATTTTTGAGCAGATGACTATGGAAGAGGAAAGTGGTAGATGCTGGCCAAACTATCCCATATGTGGGGCCTCCATGTGTATTAAGGAGCCCCTGCCCTGAATGATACCCTTGGATTGACCAGACAGTCTTGAAGGATGAGGGGAAGCTCCAAATGGAAAAAGCAGGAGAAGACATTTCAAGCAGGATGAACCACCTATTCAAAATGGTGAAAGGGCTAGTCACATGGCACCCGTCCTTCTTGAACCCTGCTTACAGCTACCAGTGCCACAGATCTGTCATTTAGTCACTTTCCTGCCACCTAGCGCTTGGTTCTCTACTGATTCTACCAGTTAGTCATCGTTACAGAGCTCTCAGAAGAGCTGATACCATTTCTTCTTGGTTTCTTTCTACCTCAATGTCTAACCCTGTGCTTTGCTCACAGTAGGTTCTGAGTTTCTTTTTTGTTCCTTGTGATTCACAATTAGTAGGTTCTTAGTTTCTTTGTTGCTTAGTGATGAGTAATGACATGGTGTATAATGGTCTTTAGCTTTTTTGAGAGGATTGGAATGGTTTCATCATAAGAAACACTAAACAACAGAGTCTATGATAGCATGATTTGTTGATTGCACGACAGCCAAACAGGATGCTTTCTTTAAGTTGGCTCATCAGTGATAATCACTTTTTTAAAAACAATGGACTTTTGTTATGTTTACTCCAATAACCCAGCATGTTAGATTAGGGGAGGGATTAGAGGGAGAAGATTCGAAGAGTTATAAGGAAGAGTGTATTATGGGTGTGTCTCCTGATTGGTTGGAAGATGTCATAGGCACAGATAAGGAAGGTCAGAACTTCAGGACAGATCAAGCTCACCTAAAGGAGATTCCTAACATGATCCATTTTGGTAGAATAAATACAGATGTCATACCTGAATGCTGTTCTGCATTGACTTGACTGGATTGATTACTGTTTTGAGCAATAACCAAGTCAAGGGAGATTGACCTTAAGATCATACATCCACTTGGGGGCCCAGAGAGTTAGAAGCTTCCTTGGAATTGAACAATTCAGCCACAAGTCGATAGAACCCTCAGTTCTTGTTCCCATTACTGCAAATAGAAGTCTAACTCAATTCCCCACTGCCCCTCTCCAAGGAGTGATTTGGCAGATGGTTGGAATGAAGCCCGAGCACCGTGCCCCTCTATCTGGCCCAGAGGAGCACGCTGGGAGCTGACTGGCTGGCCTTCCTCAGCTGCTGGCCGGCTCAGCTCAGAAATGAGCGCGTTCAGTCGTGAATACAGATGAAAGGAAGTGCTTCAGACCCTAGGACAAAGAAAATGATAAATAGGCTCATTTTATTTTTCCAATCTCTTTGTACTTTTTATCTAATTTCAAATTATTTCAGGGAGGTTGCACATTTTATTAATAAATCACTACTTGAGAAATGACAGCAAATGGAATTTGGCAAAGGAAACTCGCCCCTCATATGCAATCTATCTTGAACCGTAGTAGCAGTCATCTGGGGCTCCTGCTTGTATATGAACATTTTGAGGAGGCCCCATGTCTCACTCGTCTTTCTAGTCTTTCTTCTTTCTAATTCTCTCTAGAAACCCCGTAGGATACATTATGCAATGTTAAAAGTTGGAAGGCTAAGAGTAGCAGAAAACCTGTGCCATCAACTGCTGACTGGCTGACCTTGGGTGCTTCACCCAACCATCTACAGCTGCTCTGATGATTATAGTATATGGCGATATATTACAGGATATGATGCCCCTACATTTCTATCAGGTGTTACCAGGGCTGGGATTAGGGGGAAGCAAATAACCCTCTGTTTGCATGACTCTGAGAGTGGATGCCTCATTTAATTTTGTGCTCCATGTTCCTCACCTTTGCCTCACCCCAATCCAGACCCTGGGTATTACACAAACATAGTGAATGAATGAATTTCCCTTAGGAGATCATGGAGATAACTTCATATATCAGTAGTTCAATAGTTCAAGTCCAAACAAGCAGCAACAAAGTTCGTAGAGTAATCCAGGTCCCAAGCTGCTGGGGTTCAGAAGAAGAGGACATCATTTCTCACTAAGGGTTTTCTGGAAAACTTCATAGAGTAGGTGAAATCTGATTGGTAGTCCTGAAGGATGGATAAGATGAGGCAACTGAATGATGCAAGTAGTGACAAAACCATGGGAACAGGAGCATGTTTGAGATTTATCTTTGCCATTAATTAGATATATGACCTTATACAAGTCAGTTGGCAAATATAATTTCCTGATGATTTTTAAGGTACTCTATGATTGTTTTGGGGAGTCCAGAGAGGTGTGCATTGATAACTTTATTTCTTCAAAGTCTTGTTTGGACTTTATATCCTTAGTGTGGCTAGTTTTAGTAAATTATATTTTCCTCAGAGGTTATTCTTTTTAATCTTTAAAAAATTTAAATTAAATAAATTATAAGTTTGTACAAAACAATTTTTGAAAATTTTAAAATTGTTAACATTTTGATTTTAAAGTTTTCTGTCATTATGAATATTTCCTTTTTGATATTTAGTATCTTGAGCGTGCATGTTTTTCCCTCCTTTTTAAAAATTGCTGAATTAAAGAATGCATATTAGTTTTAGAGTATTTCTGTTTAATAATTAACTTTAAAGTTTTATGTTTAATAGTTAAGTAATTAATTAATTAGAGATAAAAACATTTTAATCTTTCAATTTTCTTTGTTATGCCTTCTTTTTATTTATTTCCTTTTTCTAGTTGGTTGAGTTGGATTTTAAATAATTAATTTTTATTTTTGCCTTTATTGATATGGTTTTTTAGGGATGTTTCTTATGGAACTATTTTAGTTGTATTTCTAAAAGTACTCTCATTACTAAGTTTTTCTCAAAAATTTGCAATTTAATTTTACTTTGCCCTTGACCCAAGAGTTGTTTAAAATTAAAAAAAAAAATTTCCAGGTAAAAAGTCATATTTTAAAAATTGTATTAGTAGTTTGTAGTTTAATTGTATTATGGTCAGAATGTTCTTAATTATATTTCTATTTTTTGGAATTAAATTATATTTTCTTTATAGCTTAAAATATGGTTAATTTTCAAAACTGGTCTATATGCTCATGGAAAGAGGAATATTCTGTATTATCAGAGAATAGGTTTGGATATATAGCTGTAAGATGTACATTTTTTTATTGCTTATTTAGATTTTCTATAGCCTTTCTAAATATTTTCTCCTTAATTTGTCCAGATTTGAGGGAGGTGTTTTAAATTCTCTTATTATTACTGTGAGTTTGTCTGTTTTTCCTTTTGTCTTCTATAATTGTTGCTTTGCGAAAGTTGCTGCCATATTATTTTGTGCATAGAGATTAATAGCATCATTATGCATTCTGACTTTTAGCATTATAAAGTATCTCTCTTTGTCTTATTTAAGGCTTTTAAGTTCTAAATTATAGCATAATTGACACCAAGATCATAGCATCTGTTTTTATTTTATTTTTGCCTTTTTGGAATTTTTGTCTTTTAATTTGACCTCTCTGTTTAGTTTTGTGTGTGTTTCTTGATGGAGCATAGAGTTGTATTTATTTTGTTAACCAATCTAAAAAACATTTTTTCCGTGGGTACATTTAGACTGTTTACATTTATGGATATTAGTGATAGGTTTGATTTCAGTTGTCATTCATTCTCTGTTACATTTACTATAAACATATGAAGTCCTTTACTCTTTGTCTTCCAAGTGTTAAAAACTAACACAACCAGCTTAAGCAAAAATGTAGGAATTTCTGGAAGATCACTAGGCTAGCTCATGGAATGTAAGATGGAACTAAAAATCAGGGCAGCAGGAAGAAACATTAATAGCCAGATTGACAGAAACTTGGAGTAAAGCAGAGAAGAGATGGCAATGCAGAGAGAGTGACTGTGACTGTGATTGGGGAAGGGGAGCTGTGGAAAACTACCAGGGGAGCTTTAAGACTGTTTAAGACATGTCTAGTAAGTTCTAAGAAGGCTGTCTCAGGCAGTTTTAAAAAAATGTTTTAAGTAATCTTTTAATTGACACCGAAAATAAGTACAGTTATTACACTTTTGGAATAGTTTTTATTGTGGCAAAATATACATGACATAAAATTTACAATTTTTTATTTTTGAGTTGGAGTCTCACTCTGTCGCCCAGACTGGAGTGCAGTGGCCGCTCCCGGCCACCGCAGCCTTGACCTGCTGGGCTCCGGTGATCCTTCCGCCTCAGCCTTCCAAGTAGCCGGAATTACAGGCATGCGCTACCACACCCGGCTGATTTTTTTTTATTTATTGTAGAGATGAGGTCTCGCTGCCCAGGCGGGTCTCGAACCCGCGGGCTCTGGCAATCCTCTCACCTCAGCCTCCCAAAGGTGCGGGATTACAGGCTGAGTCACCGAGCCTGGCTCAATTTACAATTTTAACCGTTTTAAAGTCTGCAGTTCAGTGGCATTTGGAATATTCACGCTGTTGTACAACCATCTCTTTCTAGAACTCTTATCATCCCAAACTGAAACTCTATACCCACGAAACACTAACTTTCCATCCTCTTCCCCACTTCAGTCCCTGGTCACCACTATTCTACTATCCATCTTTCTGAATCTGACTATTCTCGGTACCTAGATATAAGTAGATTCATACAATACTTGTCCTTTTGTGACTGCCTTACTTCACTTAGCAGAATGTCCTCAAGCAGAACATGCTGTAGCATGTTGCTCCTTTTTAAGGCAGAATAATATTCCATTGTGTGAGTATAACACATTTTGTTTATCCATTCAACTGTTAATGGACATCTGTGTTGCTTCCATCTTTTGACTATTATGAATAACACTGCTATGGATATGGGTGTATAAATATCTGTTTGAGTCTCTGCTTTCAATACTTTGTGGCATATACCCAAAAGTAAAGTTGCTGGAAACATAGTAATTCTATGTTAATATTTAATATTTTTAGGAACCACCATTCTCATGTGCAATTTCAAGTTGTTGATTCTACTGACTTTCCAAGGCTCCAAACTTTCAAAATCTGCTAAACACACGGCTGTCCCTGTCATCCATGATCTCTCTCTCTGTCTCTCTATCTCTGTCTCTCTCTTTCTCTCTCTCTCTCTGTCTCTCAACCTTGGTATCCAATCCTTCACTGTCGATTTTAGCTTAGAAATATCTCCCTCTTCAACCAATACACTTCCTCTCCATCTCTACCATCACCATGGTTGTTTGAATAGTTTTTATGTCTCTCTCAGGATCACTTCTCTTACACTTACTATTGCTTCCCTATTAATCTGTTATTCACACTGCAGCCACATATGGAAGTGTGTACATCATATGATTCCACTGTATAGAGTCTAAGAACACAAAAACTGGTTTATTATGGTGAGAAATAGCAGAACAGTGGTAGTTGTAGGGAGGCAGTATCAGAGGTTGATTGGAAAGGATCACAAGGGAACTATCTGGGCACTGGGTATACTGGCAATTACATTTATGTTACTCCTTGACCTGTACATGCATTATTTTTCCCCATAGGTAAGTTATATATCACTAAAAGAAGTTCACATCTGACCATGCCTTTCAGCACTCCCTAACCCCAACCTAGACTTTCCTTTTCACCAACCCCCTAAAATACTTCAGTGTCTTCTCCCTGCCATTAAGTCAAAGACCACATGTCAATCTTGGCCTGCGTGTTCTAGTAGATACATCTCCCTCTGCCCCCGTCCTCCACCCCTCATCTCTCATTACTTGCCCAATCTTTCCACACACCATTCACATGACATTCTTTTGTTTCCTTGACCCTTTCCTACCACAGCATCTTGGGATATGCAATTCCCTTTGCCTAGTGTTCTCTTCTGTCTCTTCTTTGCTGAGTCAATTTCTATTTATCTCTCAGAATTCAGGGATGTCATAGATGGAGGACGTCTTCTCTGACTCTCCAGGCTATAAGATGCTCTCAAGCCTTATGGCTTGCTCCTTTGTTGCTTCTACAATTCTGTATTAAGTTGTATCATGATCTGATACATACATAGTATGGAAGTTGTTCATCTTCCATACTGTAATAAGCTCAGTGAGAGCATGACTGATTTTGCTCAACAGTTTATCCTCAGCAGCTAACATAATTGCCTGATGCATGACAAAAATGGCCAACAATCGTTTGTTTGAAAGACAGACACATGAAAAGAAAGAGAGGAAGAAAGAAAAACGGGAAGAAAGACAAGAAAGAATAAAAGCAAATTAAAAAAATAAATTTTGGAGAGCTCAAGGGAAGATAATATGTTCTATATTTAAAGGAAAAACATATAGAATGAGATGTGAATGGAATGGACCCAGAAGAAGCAGGACATTTGAGTAAAGATGACCCGTGAGAATCTAAGGCTGAAGGAATCCGGAGAAATCTTAGAGAGGGACTGGATTCCCTGCAGGGCCCAAAAGAGGGAATTTGCGTCTACTTTATCTAAATCCCAAAGGATGAGGTGATCTTTGTAGGACAGTTCTCTGGTGGCCTTGGGTTGACTTGGTTTCCCCTCCCCTATCTCACTTGTGGTTCTCAGGAATAACGGTAGAACGTGTGGGAAAGTGGCGTCCTGAGAACAGCCTGAGTTCCAGTTCTCCCTCCATAACAGGATGTCCTTTAACGCTCTAGTTCAGTGAGTGCTGTGACCCTGAGGTATATAAGCCGGGACAGGCTGCCTTTCAGGGTCCCTCTGCTGTGGTACAAGTAGGGCTCACATAGATGATACTCCATCTGCCCCAGGCTGCTTTTCTGGGCCTTAGGCAATCAGATCATAATGAATCCTAGGCTTCTGTTACTCCTTGCTGGCCTCCTGTAAGGGATAAACCCACTTCAGGCAACTCGAGTGTGAATATGTCCTCTCCCATCAGCCTCAGACAAGTTAAGAACTGGTGTACTGCGAGCCTGCTTCACAACCCCTGAATGTGGTTACACATACAGGTGAAGTTCTTAGTAGACAGCAGGCTCAGAATAAATGTTAATACCCTTTCCCCTTCTCTCTTCTCTGAGGAAATGCCTTAAACTATATTGAGTGTCCTTACTCTTTCTCTTTCTCATCAGAAACAGAGATAGAAAAAAAAGAACATACTATCCGACTGTTCTTTCTCCAGACAAAAATTCTGCACATGCATAGATTGTGTAATAGTCACATATACCCCTAAACACATCCAAATATTATGTAGCAATAAAAATAAACTTAAAAGGCCCTTTTTCCATTCAGGAAAAGTCTCAGAAGAACCACATTTGCAGTCTCCAAAACTTGTGGGAATCAGACAGGGATAGACATCACCGTCAACGAGTCAAACTACCTTGGCTAAGCTATTAATTATTTTAAATCCTCTTCTTGTAAAAAAAAAAAAAAATCAACGACCATTTATGTTGAAAAATTATTTGCTCTCTTTAGTTGTTTTACATCTGACTTTTTGTTGGACTCTTCTTAACAGGGCAGGACTCTTCTCTGAACGGTTCAGTCATAATTGAATAAAATGGGGTAGTTTTGAAACTGGTTCATCAGTTCTCCTGTGCTCGTTACATAGTTTGCTAGCTGTCATCACAGATGCCCAGACTGGGGTGTCCACAGTAGAGTTCAGGACAAATGTCTGCAAGCCCTTCTCTTGAGGTAGTAGACCCTTGATCTCATGTTTGTCTTGTAAAAGAGGAAAAGACTCCCATGCAGACCTTGATTGTCTAGGCCGGGGTGCTTGACCAGAGGTGATGGTGCCCCCTAGGGGACATTTAGCTATGTCTGGAGACAGTTTTGGTTGCTGCCACTCAGGGCTTTGCATTCCCAGCACATTCCACGGGGAGGGCACTACTGGCATCTGCTGTTGAACATTCTCCAATGCATAGGACAGCCTGTCAAAACAAAGAATGATCTAACCCCAAATATCAAGAATGCCGCTGTTGAGAACCTTGCTGTAGACTGTGGTGTGTGTGTGTGTGTGTGTGTGTGTGTGTGTGTGTGTATGTGTGTGTGTGTGTGTGGTGAGTGATTAAGGCCAGGAGTCCTGGCTAGCTGTGTTATTAAGGCTTCACAATGAGTAAACGGGTAGTACCAATAAACACGGACTTTGCAATAAGATAGATGAAGATATTAAAAAGGGAATATGAACCTCTCAGGTCAGCACGAAAGAACTTCCTATTCTTAGTTGAAAACCAAACCCAGAACCATGAAAACCACTACCGAGGGGCTTCAAGACAAGTCCTTACAGAAAAGCAAAGCCAATATATGCCCAGTTCCATCACCCATCTCCCTATGAGCCTAGGAATTTGTTTTAGGGGATGTCTTGACAATTATGCATGTAGTTATTTTTCCTACTGTGTGGGACAGTTTGGTTCTAAAGTAATGATGTTTAATTACTCTCAAGGCAGTATGCTAATCTCTAAGTTAGGTACATCGAAAATTCGGTTGTTTACTCTTAGCAAACATGATTTGCAAGCATTCTCAGTAATGTTATTTCAGACAGAGCTCATTAAATTTTGGCGGAATAACAACTGTCAATGTAGCAGAGTCATCTTTCCAATGCTTTGATAGATTCAGCTACTTGGTTTAATAAGAGATATGTCCATTTCAGCCTCAAATGTCCACATTTGACTTTACCTTTAAAAGTCTGGCCAGGTCCCTAGGTTTAGAGATTACTGGTGGTAAGGGTAGTTATTATTATGTTAGCATTTGACCCTTTGTGCCCATCTAGCCGAGAGACAGGTCTCCAAATTCACGTATGCCCTTTGCAGAAGTGTCTAGGATGTGAGTGCTGAGTATGGAGTGGAAAACAGGTAGTGCCAGGCCTCTGTTCTCCCATAAGACCCTTCTGAGAGTTCCCACTGTTGTTGGCTTTGCCACCTGCTTTTGGGACAGTTGATGACCCAGTGGGTGGGCTATTTAGTATCTGTTTCTTCTGCCTTCAAAGAAAGATCAGGACAAGTACCACTGCTGCTGATATGATTTAGTCTCTGTTCTTTCTACTGCAACTGCCTTAGTTATCACTTTCTTCCCTCCTACTCCATGGCAGAAACCCTCAAAGTCAGGAAAGGATGGCTCAGTAAACATAAACACAGCTTTCCGCGTCAAACTCTAATGGCTTGGCTTCAACCAGCAACTTTGGTTATGGGGCTTTAACTTCCAGCTTGCTCAGGTCTGCAACATTCCTTAACATGGTGGAGTCACATGTCAACTGGGGGCTCCTCTTTTTCAGAGTTGGTTCCAGGGCATCCAAACCCTTCATGGCACAGGGGTGCCCTTGTCTGTCCATCTCCAGGGCTTTATTTTGGACTCTTGCTACCCCTTGCGACCTCCCCTCTCCTCTGCCTCCAGCCCATGGTGAGCCACCTGGGGCAGGCTCTGTCCCCTCAGGGCCATGGTGGAGAGACCTGGGGGGCAGCCTGCAGTTGTCTAGATCCTTTGGTTAAAACCAGGTAGGGAAGAGCCGGGCTCGGTGGCTCAGCCTGTAATCCCGCGCCTTTGTGAGGCTGAGGTGGGTGGATTACCTGAGCCCGCAGGTTCGAGACCCACCTGGGCAGCGAGACCTCATCTCTACAATAAATCAAAAAATCAGCCGGGTGTGGTAGCACGCACCTGTAGTTCCAGCTACTCGGAAGGTTGAGGCGGAAGGATCGCCGGAGCCCAGCAGGTCGAGGGTGAGGTGGCCGGGAGCGGCCACTGCACTCCAGTCTGGGCGACAGAGTGAGACTCCAACTAAAAAAAAAAAAAAACAAATAAAAAACCAGGTAGGGAAAAGGCACTTTGCCTCAGATCCACTGTCTAATCTTATCCGACTTTGCCAGAGATAAAGTAGATATTTTGATTACTATGAGATTCACATGTCCCCCAACACGTACTAGGAAGGTGCAATTAACTATCACCCCAAGTCTTCAACAAATGATGTCCCGTCTGGCAGACCCTAATGAGAAACAGTTGAACGGCATGATGACCTAATCTTGCGTGGCAAGATTTGATTGGCGCAGCTGGTTTGGAAAGTTTAGTGAGACCATTAGATGTTGTGGTCTGCAATGGCTTGTGTTGTGAATGCCTGTAGGTGTGTAGTAGGTTTAAATAGGTGCTGGCTGAACAAACATCTTTAATATGCGTGGATCTGGTGGGTCAGTTGGTTACCCAAGCAAGATAATGCCTTGTGCTCATCTTAGGTAAAGATGAACTTGTTTGGTACCTCACGTCAGGACGTAGAAGTCTAGTCTCAGGCTTGTGTAGAGACTTCCTAGCTGAGTCTCAAGGAGATCTTTCTTAGGGAGCTGACCCTGAGGAGGCAGTTTCACTCCCTGGGGACTTCAGAGCCCCATGTGAAGAGGGCAAGGCTTTTGCTTCTTCCTGGACTGCAGGATGGGGTTTTGCCTCTGTCCCCGGGGTACAAGGTCCATGATTTTTAGCATTGCACTGATTTTGACATTTACAGTTTGTGCACTGCTGAGAATTGGGGGTAACAGGCAAATGCACTTTTTATTTTTGCCTGTTTTCTGCCTTCGTCCTTTTTCTCAGCTCTGGCTAAGGGACTGGTATCCAGGAGAAATCAAACCCCGCTGAAACAGGAAAAGAGTGGGTGGAAAGGGATATTGTACACCCTTCAGAGAGGGGGAGGATGACCAAGGCATGGGAGATTAAAAGCCGAAAAGGCAAGATTTGGGGGACAGCGCATGGCAGAGGACATTGCCTCTTTTCAGGCTTCTAGGGGACACCCAGGGCTGAGAGAGCTTTGGCCCTCTGCCTGGTTTGGGAAGAGGAGGACTTGGAGGCACGATTGAGCCCTTGATGAGAGATTTCTTCCACTTGAGTGAATGCTGATTGGTTGTGAACTCTAGACAACCGGCACAGACAGACCAGCATCCTGGCAAAACTGAAACAAAGAAGGCTTTCTCTTTTCTCTTGAGATTGTTCTGTTTACCCAAGCGGCTACTAAATCTCTACTAGATTGTTTGTTGACAATGGCAATGTGGTTCTGGGGGACATCGGGCATAGCCTCCTGAAAAACGAGTGTTTCCTGGGACAACTGTTCTAGCATCTTAAGATGAGTTTGGCTGAGGCTGGTGCTATGATGACTTTCTGTAGCATATGGACACTGGGAGTCTAAAATGTTAAACCCGAAAGAGCTTCAATCGTTCCAGAAAAAGAGCCCAGACCAGACTGTGAGCTGCTGAAAGAAGCTTCTTTCTATTCAGACTGTGAGTGAAACCTCATTGGCTGGAATTGCCAGATTGAAGAATCAGGGACAGAAAGAGAGAGGAAAAATAAATAAATAAATAAGAATTTGCATGAACTTTAAGTGACAAGGAAGGGAACTTATGCTATGTTTTTGGACTTCAATTTTTCTTGGAAAATTAGAAATGGGAGGAGATTCGCTTTTGGGCACTCTGTATGTGACCAACATGGTAATTCTTGGAGAAATTCTATGTTGTCATTTGTACCTGTTACTTAGTCTCTGAGTGGGTTAGCTAGACAGTGTGACTGTGCAGAGTCCAAAATGAGAAACAGAATAGTGACTGCCTCTTTGGCCCAAAGTTCGGCGTGGCCTTTAGCTAATATGCTGTTTAGATCTGTTCCAGGATCCTGGAATGGGTGCAAAAGCTGAACTGCCCACCACGTGTCCCGAAGGGGAGGTATCTGCAGAGCGGCCACGTAGCAGGCCTGCCTTGGGTAAAGCCTGGCCTCCCTCTTTGGTCCCTTTTCTCAGGGGTTGCTGATGCTCCTGGCTGACCACGTGCTTCAGTGTGAAGGTCACAGAACAAAAAGCCACCACCATGTGGAAGAGGAACCAACATTCTCTGACCAACCCATCTGCAGAGTTAGGGAGGGGTTGAGAGGGCACCACCCTTCTCACCCCCAGTGTAGGTGGTATGGCTCGTGTGATGCTAAGACCAGAGAAGGGTGCTGCAGGGGCCCTCTTTTCCCAGGCAGGCAGCAACATTCTTGCATGGGATAGGTCTGGCTCCTTGGTGGGGAGAGAAGTAGGTGTCCAGTTGTTCTTTCTATGAGTAGGAGTGCATTTAATTCACAAGGAAGGGGAAGGAAGCCTGTTTTGTCCTTGGAGCCACCAAGTAACCATCAGACTGACACATGGATTGCCATCTGAATTCTGTGGTGTCTCTCTCAATTGGCTAATTAAAGCCCTAGAAAGAAGAGGGACACTTTATCAGCACTTCAAGTCCCAACACTTCAATTTTCCTTCCTGTGGCCACATGCTTACCACAAAGCAGTGCTAGAATCACGTCGCCCTAGCCTGGGCAGCCCTACTTGTGCAGACTGCCTCTCTACTGAGCGCCAAGAGATTTGAGGTCTAGGAAACCCTGTTTTGTTGACAGAACATCCTCAGAGCCTGGCACTGTCCCTGGTGCATAGTCAATCCTCAACAACTACTTGTAGAGTTGAATTGTTCTTTAAAAAATTGCCAGAGAGGTACACACACTTAATCTCTCCTGGAAACATGTTACAAGGCACTGAAATTCTTCCAAAATGCCTAACCTGAAATTTCTAATTATTTGACTAATTTTTTCACTCTCAAAGATTTTTTTGAGAACTTATTGGTTAATGAGAGAAAGAACTTCCTGGATGCAATAATAAAACAGCTCTCTTGCTGTCCAATATGGTGGTCCCAGGGGCTGCGTGAGTTACTCCTCCTTGGGATGTGCTGCAGAAGTAAAGTGCATACTGTGAAGACTTACTATAAAGAATGCAAAAGAACTCGCTGATTTTTTTCCTGCTGATTACATGTTGCAGTAAAAATATTTTGGATATATTGAGTCAAATAAAAATATGTATGTGTGTATATACGTGTGTGTGTATGTGTGTGTGTGTGTGTGTGTATTTGAGACAGGGTCTCACTCTGTCACCCAGGCTGGAGTGCAGTGGACCTCCTGGGCTCAGTGGACCTCCTGGGCTCAAGAGATTCTCCTGCCTCAGTCTCCCAAACAGACACGCACCACCATTTCTAGGTAATTTTTTGATTTCTTTTTTTTGTAAAGAAGAGATCTTGCTTAGTTGCTCAGGCTGGTCTCTAACTCCTGAGCTCAAGTGATTTTCCCACCATGGCCTCCTAATGTGCTCGGATTACAGGTGTGAACCACAGCACCCAGTCAAAAATAGACATTATGTGTGCTTATTTCACCTGTTTCACTTTTGCCTTTTTAAAATGAGGCTCCTGAAAAATTTAGAATGACATATAGATTGCATTATTTTTCCATTGGGCAGAGATAAGCTGCTCTGGGTTCAGCTTATCTCGATTCTCCAGATCTCTTCCCATCTTGGACCAGAAAGAGAACCAGGAAAGCCTGAGCTTATTGTGTATCTTTGAAGAAATCCTTGCTTATCTTTGGCCTCTATTTTCACTCTTGTAAAATGGGGGTGGGTCCCATGCCCAGTAAGATCACTGCTAAGACCCGATTTTATGACTGTCATAGCCGAAGGGCCAATTACCCCACAGACTCCACCAGAGGGGTGCTCACATAGTTAACGTACAGTATGACAAAGCTACCTACCAATCTTGGTCATAAACAACAGGATGGCCATGATGGTGTGTACTAGCTGAACATCCATAGTGATTTCACCAGCCAACATGAAAATCTTATAAACAATAATTGCAAATTGGTACTAAATAGATTAAGTAGGAAGAAAGGAGCACCAATGTTCATCTCTCTGCTGATTTAGACATTTTGTTTTTTTGACCTTCACAACAGATCTGTGTCTTGATGACAATTAGAAAATGAATCAAGGGCCCATATTCAGGCAAACAGCCAGGAGAGGTGTTTAATACAACCCAGGAGAAAGATGCTGCATTAGAAATGATGACCCCCAGTGCCCTAATCATTGTTCCTACAAATTTAAATATGATACTCAGTGCTGGTTATGGAAACAGCAATTTAAATGACTCAATTTTTCTTCATCAGATTTTGCTTAGCACAGACTCATTGAAGTGGAAATCTAGTTTGTACAGAATTATTTACAGTTTGTTGGATTTTTTAAAAGGACCTGTTTATAAGAAGACACATCATGGGCTCCACTGAGCTGGCCTCTGAAATCAGTCCTTTCTGTTGGTCTCATCTCATAAACCCTCGGCTAATGTGCTCTGATATCTTTACCTCGTTCCTCTCATCTGTCCTGCTTGTTGGCCTAATTTCTGGGTTTATGTCCTCACAGTGGGCATTCTTCTGTGTTTTTCTGCCTGGCATATGATGTGGGAGAGGAAGCGTACATCCTACTACAGAAGCCAAAGTGGTCCAACGCTTGCTGTCCCATGTCTTGGGATCTATTGTCCTGTGATCCAGGCTTGTCCTAGCAGATGCTCCTACCTGAGACTGTGAGGCAGGAGCTAATGATGCAGGGGACAGAGAATCTATTCCTCTGGCAATGACACCCATGGTCATCGGGTAGCAGTGATACTCATGATCTCTGGCGGGCAGTAGATGGGTGCCAGCAGTGTGACAGTGACGTCTCAACTAGACTCTACCTTATGAGTCCTGTCTGTCACCACCCTCTCCCAGCACTCATGGCCCCCCCTTACCTTCCTCTACCTTTTAAAGGGACTAGGTTACTTGTGCCATTTTCTAATATACTATGTTACTCACTTATGTTTTATTGTTTAGGGTTTCCCCATTAGAATGTAAGCTTCATGGAGACAAGCACTTGCTCTGTTTTGCTTGTTGATGTATCCTAAGAACCAGGCACATGGCAGGTGCTCGATCCATAGTTGTTAGGGTCAATGTTTGTTGGAAGAATAAATGAAGTCTTCCTGGGATGTGATTTTGGAGGTCTAACCGCCCTTGTTCCCTTTTCTTTTTTCTGAATCTTGTTCTATAGTGTCCCCATCGATTTTATGAGTCACTCAACACTATTCCAGTACATTCCTTTGCCCCCTTAAGTTTACCAAAACCTATTTGAGTTGTTTGCAAGCAAGATATGAGAAGAAAATGGAGTTAAATTCTTTAACCTGCAAACAACTGGGGGTGATTTTGCCTCCAGCAGTGATTTGGCAATTTCTAGAGACATTTTTTGTTGGTGGTGTCACAACTGGGAGGTGCTAGTGTGGCATCTGATGGGTAGAGGCCAGGGATACTGCTAAACATCTTTTTTTTGAGTCGATCTCACTCTGTCTTCCAGGCTGAAGTGTAGTGGTATGATCATGGCTTACTACAGCCTTGGTCTCCTGGACTCAGGCAATCCTTCTGCCTTAGCTTCCTGAGTAGCTGGGACTATAGACACATGCCACCACATCTGGCTAATTTTTTTTTTTTTTAGAGATGAGGTCTTTCTATGCTGCCCAGGGTGGTCTCAAACTTCTGGACTCATGCAATCCTTATGCCTCAGCCTCCCAGAGTTTTGGGATTGCAGGCATGAGCCACCATGCCTGGGTGATGCTAAACATCTTATAACACACAAGACAGCTCCATTACAACAGAATTTCCTGGCCCCAAATGTTAATAGTGCCAAGGTTGAAAAACTCTGCTTCAATTCCTAGGGAATGTCCCCAGGAAGTCAGGCAACACTGAGCAATGGGGGTGCAGGCTTCAGAGTCCAGAGACCTGACATTGGATCCCAGCTCTGTCTCTGATTGACTGTATGATGTAGAAGTGTCCTGTGGCTTCCTTGTCTGTAAAATGAAGGTGATAATGCATACATTCTAGAGGAGTTTAGAGGTTTAAAAGAGAGGATGTGTCCTATAGTGGTTCGTAGACTCTGAAGAGATATGCTAAGTAACAGCTCTCCCTTCCTCTCCTGAGGGCTACTCTACCCTATTCTAAGGCAGGGTGTTTCTGGGAATTTTGAACTCCAAGCTACATTCAATCATGTTCCTCGAAGTGAAGGGAAAAAGCAATGGGAGCCGTCCTGTCCTGAAGACAGAGCCCAGGGACCAGGACAGCAGGCAAGCAAGGAGGGGCCTGGCTGGAAGCTGGGGCTGGTGGGGCAGTGAAACACCAGCTGCTGCATCAGCTGTCACCTTAAGGAGCTGTGTCTGCAAGGTCAGCTCTCTCCTGCTGCAACTTTATAGTTCTTTGGATGTTAGGACTAAAATCTGGTGGTGGTCACCTGGTAAGTGAAGCCTCTACCCATGTGGTTTCAAGGTCAAGCTTACCATAGGTGGAAATAGAATTGGAGAACAAGTAGAGCCGTCCTTGCCAGCATGTGGTTGATTTTTGTTCTTATGAACTTAATACTTATTAATTTAACAAATATTTCTGCAGATTCCCCTGCAGGATCATGGATGATCTTATAAGAGGGAGATACAGAGGAGAATGCTTATCTGTGTCTTCAAATAACTCAAATTCTAAAAGGGAAGAAAGATTGATCACTAATAATTAAAATAACTCAGCCAGGCACAGTGGCTCATGCCTGTAATCTCAGCACTTTGGGAGGCTGAGGTGGGAGGTTTGCTTGAGACCAAGAATTCGAGGCCAATCTCAGAAACACAGGAAGAACTCATCTCTACAAAAAAAAAAAAAATTAGCCAGGGATGGTGGCAGGCACCTGTAGTCCCAGCCACTTGGGAGGCTGAGGTGGAAGGATCACTTGAGCCCAAGAGGTCGAGACTGAAGTGAGACATGATCACGCCACTGCACTCTGGCCTGGGCAACAGAGTGAGACCCTACCTCAAAATGATAATAATTATAATAACTTGGGATAATGGCAACAGTAGATTTGTGCATAATGAACCTTAAGGGTAAAGAACCAACAAGTATACCAAGGGAACTTGGGGAAAGACTCAAAGAAGTGATGACACTGGAGCTGAATCTTGGAGGGAGAGCAGATGGAGAAATCATGTAGGATACTTTCAACTCAGAAAAAACAGCAAGTGCAAAGACCCAGAGGTGGGACCAGCGCCTCATGTGGAAGAGTCCTCAAGCATGCTGGGAAGGTCAAAGCAGAGCTCTTGGGCACAAAAAGGGTGGGAGATGTGACTGAGAGCAGTGGTCCTCAGACTCGGCTGCATGTTAAAATCCTTGGGCCTTGAAAAATACCACCTCACTCTCCTCTCTCCCCACTCCCTGCCCCCCCATGACTATTTATAAACAACTTCCCAGGCGATTCCAATGTGTAAACCAAGGTTGGAAATCCCTGCTCAAGGGCAGAGGGATCACATCACGAAGGGAGGTAACAAAGTGTAGCAGTGTGGTTGACTGGGCCTTGGAAACTGGGGTTCAGGGTTAAGTTTTAGATGTGGAATTATGTTCCAATCTCAGGTCTGTGCTTCAAGCTGAAGGTGAAGTACCTCATCTCTCTGTGTGTGAATTTCTTTAGTTAAAAGATTGGAATAATAATACCTCTCAAGGGGGGGGTTATATGATTTAAATAAAATAGTCATGTAAAATGGTTGTCACACTGTAGACTTTCAGCAAATGTTAGCTCCTCACCTCACTCCTCTTATATTCCTTTTATTAAGGAATTTAAGTCTTGTCCTCTTAGTGAGGGAATCACTGAAAGATAACCAGATGGATGTGGTATCTCTCTTTGAAATGCAGAAGATATACCAGAGAGGGGGAAGTGTGTGTGAAACAGGATAATAGGCACGGCTTTTCATGTTGCTTTGGAATTGCCACTAAAGCCCTAAAGTTGAGGAAAAAAGTATTGAATATTCCATATCGAGAGAGGTGCCAGAGCCATCTCTTCCTTTTTCCCTAGGAAGCAGCAGAACCGATCCTGTGACTCTCACCATCTCCTCTTCTGAAGGTGGTCTGCAGAGGCCATGACCATATGGTGTTGCATGGACTCAAATGGGCAGCTTCCATGATCACCGCACACTGACCATTTTAAGCAATGTCAGTAATGAAATATTCTTCCCTCCTCTAATTTTTTGTGTCTGAGTTCTAACAACTGCTACAGATCTTTATGTTTGCACATTTTTATGACTTGCCTCTTTTGTTTTTTTGAGTTGGGGTCTCTCTCTGTCACCCAGGCTAGAGTACAGTGGCATGATCACAGCTCACTGCAGCCTTGACTTTCTGGGCTCAAGCAATCCTTCCACCTCACCCTCCTGAGTAGGTAGGATTACAGGCACGTGGTACTATGCTTGGCTTTTTTTTTTTTTTTTTTTTAAGAGATGAGGTCTCACTATGTTGCCCAGGCTAGTCTCAAACTCCTGGGTTCAAGTGATCCTCCCACCTTGGCTTCTCAAAGTGCTGGTATTACAGGCGTGAGCCACCACATCCAGCTGACTAATCTTTTTAAAGCATTATATTTATATGGAAGTTAATTCAAAGAAATTCCAGTTGCAGGTGGCCCTTGACACACATGGATTCAGCTACATGCATATCTTTGGAGAGTACGTTTATAAGGGTTCAAGGGTTCAGAATTAATTGAGGTTGTTTCAGGAATAACTGGTTTCTCCATCCCCTGTACTATGCATGTCTACATTTATAGAGTAGCTGAGAAATACATAATAATGGTAGTACAGTGATTGTCGAGATGAAGAAACAGAACCCAAGGGACTTCAGTTCTCTTCTTATACACATGCCAGGAGAAATGGTAAAAGAAGTTGGTCTTTGTTGCCAAGAAAAATCAAAGGAGCAATGTCTTCACCCAAAACTGGACAATCTTTCCAAAGCAGTGGCTCAAAGAATGTCCTTGTTTGTCATTACCAGCCATTTTCTCTCTCTTTTTTGTTTTTGCAGGAGGAGAAAAACTTCTGAGACTTTTACCAATATGTAGGCATTTATGTTGCATTTTCTGGTGGAATCATGAACAAATATAGGATATCTGGGAACCGCAGGCACGAAGGGAATTCCCACCCACTTGAAACTTCTCCCAGGACATCACCAGGTGTTAACAAAAAAGGTTAGGGGTAGGATGAGAGTTCTAAGAAGGTGTAGCCAGGCTCTGTGGCTCAGCCTGTAATCCCGCGCCTTTGGGAGGCTGAGGTGAGTAGATTGCCTGAGCCCGTGGGTTTGAGACCCGCCTGGGCAGCGAGACCTCATCTCTACAATAAATAAAAAAATCATCCGGGCGTGGTAGCGCACGCCTGTAGTTCCAGCTACTTGGAAGGCTGAGGCGGAAGGATCGCCGGAGCCCAGCAGGTCGAGGCTGCGGTGGCCAGGAGCGGCCACTGCACTCCAGTCTGGGCGACAGAGTGAGACTCCAACTCAAAAAATAAAAAAAGAAAAAAAAAGAAAAGAAAAAGAAAGTGTGTCTTCTGGTGAAAATCTGGGAGAGTGGAACAGCGTACATCCCTTCTCTGGGACAAAAACCTCCAGCTCTGTGGGACAGGCAAAAGGGCCCTGAAGAAAACTCACTGCAGTTGGGGGAAGGGAACAGAAAAATCCCTCCAACCCAAGGGAAGGGGTAAGAATATGTGCTGGGTCTGTACCTGTAACTGCGGGCAGAGAGGGACCACTGACAATTCCCCCCCTGAGGTTTAGGGATACAGATCCTACTCAAGTCTGAGATTTGATTAAGAATAATGAGAATGCTACCTCCCATTTTGAACCTCAAACAATCAATCTCAAAGAACTAAAGGCATGAACATTATTTTGATTATTAAAATTTATTGTGAAATGGAATTTTCCATAAATTTCTTCCAAGTTTATACTTAAGATTTCCCCAACTATTTGTATATCGGTTGCTTCATGTGAAAGAAACTTTTATTTTTTATTTATTTTTATTTTTTTAAACTGGAGTTTCACTCTGTCACCCAGGCTGGAGTGCAGTGGCACAATCACGGCCATCCCAGCATCGACCTGCTAGGCTCTGGCGATCCTTCCACCTCAGCCTTCCAAGTAGTCGGAACTACAGACGCGTGCTACCACACCTGGCTAATTTTTTTGTTTTTATTGTAGAGACAGGGTCTCACCAAGTTGCCTGGGCTGGTCTTGAACCTGTGAGCTCAGGAAATCCACTTGCCTTGGCCTCCCAAAGTGCTGGGGTTACAGGATGAGCCACTGAGCCTGGCTAGAAGACACTTTTTGAACTAAAAATGTATAAAAGTTGTTCTTTTATCAATTATGTGCAAAATCATATGACAAATTTGGCAATATTATCTAGTAAACATGAATATGCAAAGATACATTTTGATGAGGTTGTTGACAAATTTGCAGACATTAAACTTTGAAAATAGAATCTATAATGTTATTATTCCTTACCATGACAGGTCGATATTAGGTATAAGTTGTCCTTTTAGAAGCAGATTAATTAAAAAGTATTAATCTATTACTTTAACATTTCATGCTTTAATATTTACTTAATTTTTTTATTGGCATGATTATATATCAAGTTCAATACATTTTTTCCTTCTGAATATCTTTTCTGGCTATTACTTGTTTTATTTCATTTTTATTCCTGAAAATAATTTTGTCACATAGAGGATGAGAGTGTTAGCAAAATGATTTTCTTGGTGCATCAAATATGCTACTGAGCAGAAGAATAAAAGTTGAAGGGTACATCAGTCCCAGGCCTCTAAGCCAAGCAAAGAGACTTTAATTAATTCCCTTAGAGAAACAAGGGTCACTGCAAGTAAAAGATGTTAGGATATCATTTCCTGGTTGGACAGCCACCTGTGCCATGGGCTTGCTGATATTCCTTCTATGCCCTTCAGAGCAGGGAAAAGGGAAGAGGTGGGACAGGGAGGAAGAAATCATAAATGGCAAAGGTAAGTCTGGATCCTGTGGGTAAAAGCACGATGGAAGGCAGCTGAACTCGGCCATTTACATTTTCCTTTCCCAAGAGGGCTGCCTGCTGTGTGAGGAAACTGCAGCAGTAAGAAGCTTTATGAGTAACAAGACAGAAAATGAGGAAGAATCAGATGAGGGCAGGCTAGAGTTTGTCTCCTACACTGGGCAACTGTGTCATGGAAAGTACCCTACTGAAAAACTCGTGTCCTCCTCCCTACCTCACCAAGAACCAGCACTTGAGTGCCTGCTCTCCAGAGAGCACCAATGGTCCGTCAGTACAGTTAGAAGAACACGGGAGAGAAGGCAGAATCATAAGGAGTCACAGTTTTAAATACAACTGAACTTAATATAAATTGCCTAAAAGTGACCCTAAAGCTATATAGGTTTTGCCATAAATGTCATCAAGCTGTTGATAGGAGAAACAGACAAGGTAGAATTCAAGACCATAGTGATTAGAAGGAAAAAAAAATCATGTTTGTGTTTTAGTGAGTTCAGACCATCAAAAAAGTAGTTCCATATCTTACACCTTCGTGAATAACAGCAAAATATTTCATATAATTTTAAATTGAAAATAAGATTTAAAGAAATATACACCTTTCAGAGAAATTTTGAAATTTATTATTATAGAGTTGAATATAGTATCTTATAATTTTTATATGCATAACCTATATTTGTGACTTCTGGTTGGGAATTCAAGAAAGGCTGTGAATTTGTAGGTCTGATACTGTCTTAATTGTAAAAATGGAAACTATTTCTTCCACAGCCTTTCTTGAATTCTTCAGAGAGCTGAGGTTGCAGGAAAACTGACTAAAATAAAATCTAGGGAAAGGCAGACATCACCAAGGAGAGGTAGGTCATGAGCATTTGCTTACCTAGGGCACATGGCAGTGCATCCTGACAAAAAGAATTCAGCTAAAATTTTAAACAAAATGTTAAAGGCAGAGTATAGGATGGTAAGATATTACCAAATTTCTGGAGACACAGACACAAAGGGAATTTCCACTTTCTTCTCCAAAGTCCTTAGCAGGTACTCACAAAAAACATTAGAATCCTAAAAAACTGTCCCTTGTGGCGCAAGCCTGGGAGAAGTAGTACAGCATGTCTTCTCTCTGGGGCAGAAGCCTTAAGCCCTTTGGGATAGGCAAAAACACTTTTGCCTGTAGGACACTGGTAAAAACTAATTATAGCTGGGCGAAGGGAACAGAAGAAAACTCTCTGCCCTTAAAGGAGGGATAGGAATATGTGCTGGGTCCAGACCTACAACTGGGGGGGCAGGGAAGGACCACTGAGAATGTCCAACCCATGAGACTCAGAGATACAGTGTCTGCCCCTCATGTCTGAGGCCTAATAAAGAATCATAAGAATGCTATCTTCTCATTTTGCACCCTTGCCTTATCAGGTTAACAAATGTCAAGTGTCAAGGAACAGTAGTATATTGCTTGGGAGGGACAAGAACATGGGAAGAGAACTTCTCTGAGATTCGGCACAAAGGGAAACCTTAAACTTGTGAATAGAACATATGTTACGAAAAATCATTTGGCATACTGTAAACAAAAAGTAACACTAGGAAACTTTGAAGACTGTAGTGCACTGAAATTAACCATAAGAACAACAAATTTCAGAACCTGTTTAATTTCTCACTAAATTGATTCAAACCTCACATAAAAGTCCTGGCAGACGGAAAGGTATTTCCAGACATAGTAATTACTTAATTCACTTTCTAACGTCCCATCAGCTTTCAACACATGTTTATGAGGCATACAAAGATGTAAGAAAAAACACACTACCAAGAGACAAAGAAATAAACTGTACTAGGCTCAGATATTACAAAAAAGTTGAAGCGATCACATAGGTAATTTATAATGACAATGGTTAATATATTAAAAACTATAGTGGAAAAGGTAGACAACATGAATGAACAGATGAGTGCTTTTTATCAGAGATGGAAACTGTAGAAAATAATCAAATGAAAATGTTAGAATTGAAAAAAACATAGTAACACAGACAAAGAATGCTTTCTATGGTCTCATTAGTAGACACAGCACAGCCAAGGAAATAGTTGGTGAACCTGAAGATAGATTAATAGATATTACCCAAATACATTTTTTAACAAAAGGAAAAATAATGAAGAAAAAAAAGCCCAACCCACAACAAACCCAGAACAGAGTAGCCAAGAACTGTGAAACAATATCAGTGGTGTTGTAGAGCTTGTTTTCACTAACTTAAGAGAGTCTGTGCACATATCTTTCTAGATCTCTGTTCAGTGCCAAAGATCTGGACTGAAATTGACATTAGTGAAATTATTTATCATGAAAATCAGCAAATACCACAAATCAGGAAGCCCCTCCCCCTACCTAGAAAACTTGTAACACATTCACAAGCACATCACTGGACAATAGCAGACAGTTCAGCATATGTGCAATTTGAATCTCAGAAGAAAAAGAGAAAGAGAATGGGGCAAAAGAAATAATGGCCAAAGAATTTTTCAAAATTAATAATGAGAAATAAAGTCAACTACTTTGTGCGCAACACAAGAGCATGTCCCTAAATAATTTATAGGAACAAGATTTGCCTCCTTCTTATACTCTACCATTGTCAGTGAGATGTGTTTTGTGGTCCTACTGGGGATACTTCCCACCTGCTTCCTAGATGAGTTTTTTATTCAGATGTTATCAATTAGGAGGTGAGTAGAAATTTCCCCAGCTATACTCCACATACATTTCCATAAAGTTTCTAGCATTTGATGGCACCCTCCACTGCACTGATACAAAGTTTCCTGTTTTTCATTTTTTTAGATATTTTACTAGAAAATGGGGAGAGTGGGAAGATGATTGCTTGGGTTCCAATTTCCATCTGGAAACAGGCAAGTAAAGTTCTTAAATAAGAGAATAACATCATTTAAATGGGATTCATAGGGCTGCCTTTTTTGCACTTCCAAATACAGCAGGTTTTCTACCTACCATCTCAGTAAACCTTGGTCTAACTGCTTGCAACTGGTTTATGCCCCAGAAAGCTTTTGAGTAGAGGAAAATCACCATTCCCTTGCCATGATCCTCTTGAGATCCATACTTAGATTGTTGTGTAAACTCTCATCTTTATTGTCGAGATCCCTTTCTTGTGTCCCTTTTGGTTACAAAGTTCCTTTGGAAGTCATTTTTTACTGACAAGAGCCACCCTCTGTGAATCACCAAATGAGCAACTAGTAGCCCCCAGTCAAAGTTGAACATCAACCAATCAGAACTGCCGTGTTTCAATGCTTCATTTGCCTGGCGGGAACGACCAACAGCCAATCAGAACTGCCATGTTCCAATCCCTCATTTGCATGGTGGCAACTGGAAGAGGCCAGCTCTAAAAATCTCAAACTGCTGGCTCGGGGCAGGCAGCTCTTCTTTCACCGCTCTGCCTGCTGCTCCCTTGCAGTGTGCTCTATAAACCTGTCTATGATCTGACTTGGGTGAATTATTTCACTGCCCATGACTTCGGCAGGCTGATTGCTACCTGTGACAATTCCTACTTTGTTAGAACTTTTATGGTGTCAAAGACTATGCGTTCATGGTGTTTTTTTTTTTAACTCCTTGTTGACTACTTTGACTATATTCTGGATATTCCAATTAAGGACTCTGTTTGGCTTTTATTCCACAAAGAAGTTTCACTTCTAAACATTAAAGGGAGATATGGCAGAAACTACTGTTTTTCTATCCAGTAGCTATTTTCTTTTTTTCCCCAAAAAATCCAATTTTGTCAAGAATGTCATTTTGCTCAGATGAAAATTATTATTCTGTACTGTCCTTGAAGCCAATAATAATAAGCAAAAACCTTCTAGAGCTTATTGAGAAACTTTTGCATTCCTAATATAGACATCACGCCTTCCTCCTTCTGGTCCCTCTTCATTCTTGAAACTCAGATGCAATGACTGGAGCTGAAGCATCCTTTTAAATATGAGGAAAACAAGATAATTTCAGAGATCTCGATCCTGATATCCTTGAGTTAACAAACCAATGCCAGCAAATGATCTCTAGACTTACTGTTTATAGGACAGAAATAATCTCCTATCTTATATCTTATTTAAACTTCTCTTACCCTCCATCCTTTTTTTTTTTTGAGAAGAGGTCTCACTATGTTACCCAGGTTGGTCTCAAATTCCTGTGCTCAAGCTATCCTTCCACCTCAATCTCTCAAGTAGCTGGTATTATAGGTGCAAGCCACTGTGCCCAGCTTGGTTTCTTTTACTTGGGTTTTCTGTTATAGTAAAAATTGGGTTTTCTGTTACTGTCAACTTTCTAATTGATTTTGACAGTGTATTGTTTAGGGTATGTTCAAATGTAAATAAGCTCAAAATGGCTTACTGGGTCAGGGAATTTGTCATCTCACGTAGCAAGTCCATCGGCAGAACAGACTTGAAGTGTGGTACTTCAAAGTTCCTGCTATTCTTCTCTGTGTGTCTTTGGGCCTGCATGCTGTTTTCATCTTAAAGTTGACAGCGGTATTTCCAGACATCACATCCAAATCTGGCCACATTCACTTGAAAAAGAAGGATCCCCCACCTTCCCTTGTCTCTTTTTATCTCTCCTAGGAGGTCACCTGCAGACTTCCCTCATATGTCGCTGGGCAGTATCATGTGACATGTCCATTTCTGGAACAGGAGCTCATGGCTATGCAGGAAGTTCGTATTCCCTGGACAAAATCAGGTTTTCTTAGCAAGGAAAAAGAAGCAAATGATTGTTTAATAGGCAGTGAACAGTGTCTGCAACAGGTGAGGGTGCCAGTACTGGGTTGCTGACCTTTGGCATTTAATATTGCATCTTAATTTTCTGGATTTAAGCCCATCAGTGACTCCCGAGTACAGCACACTGCACTAAACCCAGTGTGCATGAAGCTGGGCACCAGCTCACCAGGTATTTCCTCCATAATTTACATGGTAATTGTATATGTTCTGTGACAATCCATGTTTCTTAGTGTTTGTCCAGGCTGGGGTGAGGCAGGCCTGAGAATGAGTGAATCAACATCCCTTATGTGCCCTACCAGGCAGTGAAATGTCTTAGTAATTCTTCAAAGAACAAAGAGCAGAACATGTTGCTGCATCAGAAGGCAAATTAGTAACTAGGTCACCCTGACCACTTGCATCTAAGTGAGAATCAGTTAAGAGATGATCATTACTGGCTACCATTCTGTGTGGCACATGGTTTCTTTACTTAGCCAGGCCCATGACAATGTAAACTCTCCATGTCTCAAAGTTTTTTTGGGCAAAATCAGGAAAATAATGATATTATCATAGTCTCCCCAGTCAGAGAGCAATACAGTTTTATGCAGAGATAGATTGAGTGAATGGGAATCAAAACCAAAATCAAATATGGGGAAGCATTTTGTAAATTGGTAAGCATTTCATTAATTTATTTAAAAAGCGATTCAGCAAACATTAATGACTAATCACTCTGTTTCAGTAGCAGCAGATGCAGAGTTAGGAAAGACCCAGTACCTTCTCCCCATGAGATATGAACTGGTAGGAAAGATGGACACATGAATAACTATGTTACATCATAACAAAGTCAACTCAGCCATGGAATCTTGCTCTAGTCCAGTTTTCTTTTTTTTCCTATAAATTTTTAATCTTAAATATGTGGAGTACAATTCAGGGTTAGGTAAACAAACATTCATTATGCAGTACCCTTTTTGATGAGGTGTGCTCCCCACTCCCCTGGCAGTTTCCCTCTACTGCCATTCCCATCCCCACCGTCTCTTGGCAGTTTCCCACTACTAGTGCAGTTTTCAATAAATCTAGTACAGCTTTAAAACAAAGGAATGTTAAACTATACCGAAGGGAATTGAATTAGTTACGATAATATTGTCTATGACAATAATTTGCTCTAGCAGCAATAAATAACAAAACAAAATTCAAGATTTCAATGACTTGACGTCAGAAGTTATTTTTTACCCATTAATAGGTATTTCTGGTGGGTGGGGGATTGGGGTTGGTGGCGAGGGAGTAGGGAGACAGCAAAGTTCTCTTCTACATGTTTGAATCATCAGTCCAATAAAGGCCCTGCATTTTAACATGCTGTGTTCTTTTTTTTTTTTTTTGAGTTGGCGTCTCACTCTGTCGCCCAGACTGGAGTGCAGTGGCCGCTCCCGGCCACCGCAGCCTTGACCTGCTGGGCTCTGGCAATCCTTCCGCCTCAGCCTTCCAAGTAGCCGGAATCACAGGCGTGCGCTACCACGCCCGGCTGATTTTTTGATTTATTGTAGAGAAGAGGTCTCGCTGCCCAGGTGGGTCTCGAACCCATGGGCTCAGGCAATCCACTCACCTCAGCCTCCCAAAGGCGCGGGATTACAGGCTGAGCCACCAAGCCCGGCTCATGCTGTGGTTTCTAAGGTCTCTATGAGTGTTGAATTCCAGCCAGTTGACGGGAGAAGAGAAAGGTTAGGAAAGATACAACCAATTTTTTATCATCTTAGACTGGAAGTGACACTCATTCCTTTCTCTCACATTTCATTGGTTAGAATGAATCGCATGGTCCCATCTAGGCTTTAGAGGGTTAGAAATGCTGTCCTTGGCTGAGGAGACTTTCTCCAAAACCAGCTCTAACCTACAGAAAAAATGTATAAATCTTTAGTAGCTGCAAGCCAACTCTACTCCAGAGGGCTTCCTGGAAGAGGTAGATTCAATGCAGAGTTTCGAAGGACAAATTGCAGTTAGCCAGAAACTCCAGACATTGACACATATTCCAGCCTGAGGGAACATATTTGCAAAGACATTCATTATGAGAAGATTCGTGAAAGATTTAGAATCATCTTTGTCTATTAAACAGCTTTCAGAAGATTCATATTCGATAGTGTTCAACAGAGCGGTTTATGATCCATCTGTGTGGGACAAAGATCTGTAAACCAATTTCTGGGTTGAGAGTGATGACTTCAATTTTCTTGCTGAGAAAGCTGTCTGGATGTGAGATTTGATCATGAGTTCATCTGAGGTTTAGATAGAGTCGGATGGCTACCAGGCATGGCCCTCCATTCTGGGCCAGAAACTGAGTAAGCTGAGTATGAACCTGGGGCAAGAGAGACCCAGTCAAGATGCAGGGCAGGATAGGCTTTGAGCTGTAGGGGCAGTAGACAGAGAGGGTCTGACCAGGGGTCAGCTTAACAACTGGTCTTTCTGAAGCTTGGTTTCTTCATCTGTAAAACTAAGCTACCTGTAAATGCCCAGTCCTGCCCTGCTTAATTCACATGGTTGTTGGAAAACAGTTAAACAGCAAACTGGGAAAGTCCAAAGAAATAAGTAGATAAAGACATTTGTAAATGATTTTTATGCAAATTAATGAATGAATTAATTTTCATTTCTGTTCAATGCCATTTGATGAATAGTTACTCTGGATGGATCTAGAACTAGCTGGAAGCTAATGAAGGGCCATGAATGCCAGGTACAAACTTTTGGATGTATCCTACAAGTCATGGGGAACTACTGAAGGATTTTTGGTCAGCCAAATAGCCTAATAAGCAATGTTCTTTGTGGAAGGTGGCCATGTGAGGAATGTGACCTATCAATTCTATTTTCTGAACCACCCTTGAATTTGTTCCCTCTTCTCCAATCCTGCGGATACTGTCATAGTTCACACCTTAAAATTTGTCATGTGCAATAACCTCCTAAATGGTCTTCTTGCTTCTAGCCTTGCCTGCATATGCATCTAGAGAATTTTATTTGATTATTTTTTGGTTCATTGTTGATCATAGTAGCAATATTTGCTGATGTGTAGGTTTTAGCACATTGCTGCTTCATATTCCTAATATGGTAAGGTTGAAAGTCCTCGGCATGGTACACAACACCATTGACCAGCCTCTCACCAGCCTCACAGCTTGGGCTTCCTTTCTCTGCCTTCAGTCTCCTTGCATTCTGTATGCTACTATTTGCTATTAAAGTGGTGAGAAAGACTCTAGGGTAAGGATTGGGTATAATGTGTCTCAGAGACTTAGTAATGAGTTGACCTTGGGTAAGTCACTTGGGCTCTCAGTTTTCTTGTTTGTAAAGTGAGGATTACAGAACATAGCTTCAACATCTTCTGTAACAATCCAGTGAAATAAGGAATGTAAATTGGCTAACATAGCATCCTGTATCAGTTAAGTGTGGGTCTGGTTATAAATAATAGAAAACCTAACCACTGAGGCTTAAACAAATAAATGTATAACAAGAGATTGAAAGTAGTTTCTGATGTTGATTCGGTGGCTCAGAAATGACGGGGCTGAGTTTCTTGACTTCTCCCTCATGCTAGTCACTTCTTGGTCACAAGATGGCTGCTACAGGCTAGACTTCACATCTATAACCACAATGGAAAGAAAGGGGAAGAAATAGTGCCTGCTATATTACTCCCCCTTTTATCAGGAAAGCAAGGCTCCTCTAGACCTTGAATGGGAAGTAGTAGACTGCTCATTAGATTATTTTGTACCTAAGCACAACATATGGCCTTCTCCAACTGCAAGGGAGGTGGGAAATTTGGAGAAAAACCTTTTCCAGATTGGTTGAGACAAAGCATAATTTGTCACTTGGGAATGAGCACATTACAATCCTGAACCAATTAGGCGTTTTAATAAGAAAGAAAAGCACATAGTATTAAGTAGCAATTATTCAGCTTTTCCCCTGAAATGCTCATGTCCCTATCCCTAAGCATTTGGACATGGTATTTTGTGTTGTCTTCAACACCCTCCTCCCACACTGTACCCATACAATTGTGTATCGGTCTTTTTTCAATATCACAAACAATCATTCATTTTGCTGCTTATTCATTATAATCTTTTTTTCTTAAACACTTTGTTTTTCATTTTTGATAGCAGTCATCCTAATGAGCATGAGATGGCTTTCGTTCATTCTTAAAAAAATTTTAGATTTGAGGGTACACGTGTATGTTTGTTACATGGACATTGTTATCATCATTTTTAAAGGATATATAGGGTTCCATTAACTGGTTGCATTATGGTTTATTTAAACATTCCTCTATTGTTGGATATTTATGCTGTTTTCATTTGTTATTATTATATGAGAGGAGAATTTAGTTTTGTTAAGTTTGTGTTCTGGGCTGCATACATTACACGGATTATCCCGTTCTAATCTTAAAACATTTCTGGGTGGTAGGCATTGTTCTTATTCAACAGATGTAGAAATCTAGACGCAGAGAAATTACATTGCCCTAAGTCCTACAGTTGTGAGCGGTCAAGTTAGGATCCACACAGAAGATGACTTAACTGCCAAGCCTGGGCTTTGTTATTGGTAATTACCCTGAGATGAACACCTGTGTGAGCACTTCAGCCCTCTTCAGAACCTCTCGGCTTCCCCATCCTTATGGCTTTTGGGCATATATAGTCCTCAGTTGCTACTTTGGATAGACTCTGTCCAACTTCATTCAGGTGCATCCCATGCACTTCACCTTATGCTCTGTGTGTTCCTTGTTGAATCTAGGGTGTGAGGCACAGTGGGATCGCCTCAGTAGCCATATATGTGCAGGAAGTATGAAGGAATTAATTGTGGGGAGAAATTTTGACCAATGGGAGGGAGATGGAAGCCATGGAATAAATTCTTGCCCTTCTTCCTCACCCCCCAATGGATACCTTGATTTGCTGTCGTGATCTGGCCTTGGAGAGGGTATTTTGTGAGCTCAATCAATCCCGCTTAATACCAAGTAATGGCCAACTCAGTAGTGTACCCAATGTTGGTTCTTCTCCTTTTCTGCTTAATTCTTCCTTTTTCCTCATACCTGTTTCCCTGATAGTATATCCTCATATAATATCTTAGTGCATACATGTTTGCAATTTTAGCTCAGCTAAGCAACCTAAGCTAAGACAGTGCATAAAGTTTTTTCATTATTTAACGTGATTGCCTTTTGTCTTAAAAGGTTACTGCTTTGGGATTACAGAGTTAAAAAGTATGATTAGTCCTATAGCTTTGGTAACATAACAGAATTCAAATCTATCCACCTCTGGCTATCAATATGACATTGAATTAGATTGGCCCTGCTCATTACTGAGCTGAGAGTGATGCTAAGGTCCTATTGGCAATGACTCACAGAGAAGTCTGTAAATAGGAACATTTATGACCATACTTACACAACCAAAGTTGGTTCAATGATAATGTATGGAAAAATATAATCTTTGCCAGAAAGGAATTTTTAACCATTTGTGCATATGTTCCCTAGAGAATGAAAGCCTAGGCACACAGCCTTAAAGACTGCGCTGGCCCTGGTAATTGCTCCAATTACCTGTGCACTAATTAGGGACCATTATGCATTCAGAAGTGAAATTTTCATCCTTTAAAATTTGCATTTCCAGCGAGAAGTTCATTCTCTATGCATCATAAGGTGAGTGTTCCCTGCTGATTTTTTTTCCTCGTGTATAAGCCAGGCTCACTTTGGGACTCCTGTAATCAGAAGTCCATTAGGCAGAGCCCAACGAAGCCAGGAAGAAGTAATGGGCTTCCAGAGCAGACAGATGGGTCTGGAATCTATCTAGCCCCAGAAACAAGTATTTGGAAAGGTACTGAAAACTTGGACAGCTCTTTGAAGGGACTGCTTTTGAATTTGCTCAGTCACAATCACAGTTTTTCCAGAGGAAACCAAATATCAGTAATATATTACCTGACTAAGAAATGGTCATTGCCTATAAGAGTCAAGGAGAAGACTTTCAGTTGCTTGGGCAGGGCATATGTAACAATAAAAGTGGTGGCAAGAAGAGTTCCACGTGGTCTGCAAGTTGCCTACTTCCTTTCTGCTTCTCCATTGATTTTCACCTTGTGTCTCTGCTTTCCTTTTGGTGTCCCAGTGGACTGAAGTCCAGGTCTCAGCCTTCTCACTTCAGCAAGCATTGTGGCCTGTTTACATCTTCCTGGGAGAAGAGAGGGAAAGGAGGAGGAAGAGATGGCCTCCTTCAACTGGTCAGCTCTAAGCAAAGACAATAGGTTGCAGGATTCTAGGCTCCTCAGGGTGGAACTGTCCCCAGGTAGACTTCAGTGCTTGTGATATGAGCCATGGGCTGATGCCAGGGCCTGGGAGAAGCTTGCAGTGTGAATTAGAACAGGATCAATATTTTAGCTCTGCTGAGGTTAATAAACCTTGCATACTGTAATGAAAATTAGACCTGTGCACTAGGGGTCTTGGATGCCTAGTTCTACCCTTTATTGACTATATAATCTTGCCCTTTTCCTGGATTTATGCTTCCTAAATGAGTAGATTAGGCCAGGATATGAATAGCAGCTATTTGTTGTGCATACCATCACTCTCATGCCCTCTGGTCATGACAGGTATTGTTAATCAATTACAGATTTATCTTATTCTGAACCTAGGGTTGGCCCCATAATTCTTCTCAACAGGGCATACCTGGTTTTCACACCAGTTGGTTAGAATTGACCTGGAATGAAACCAACTTACCCACAATCAAACAATCTCCTACAAATGCCCTGGAGACTGATTTATGTGAACAAAGTTGGAATGAATGGATTTGACATATAAGGTTCTCCTGAATCAAAGGTATTGTTACATTTCTTCAACAAACAGTTAAGAACTTATTAGTACCAGGCACCTGAATACAGTGGTCTCTGCCTTCAAGAAGTGCACAGTCTACCAGAAGCCAATACTTATGCAACATTATAGGGGCTGTTTATAACAGAGGTGTGTACAAAATATATTGATGGCAATGAAGAAGTAATAATTGATTCTGCTTGGGGTAGTGATGAGGGGGGATGTTATTGGGGAAATGTTTGCTAAAATGTTGACATTTTAGTTGGGTATTAAAGGATGTAGATCTGCCTCTCTGACTTGCATTTGGTAAGTATCTTTTCCTCCCAGGATGTCAATTACCTCAATAGTATTATGAGAAGTTTACAGAAGATGAGCTCTATACCCCATGTCATTTATCTTGTCATTTGAATTCACAATTCCAGGCAAGTACATGTGAGTGTGCAGGAGATGGTAGTAAAAATGTGTGGGGATAAAGAGGGTGAGAGAATCCCTGGAGAAGGTGTCTTGTCTGCCTTTCTCAGCTTTCAGTGTTGGCTGGATTCCTCTGTACTGCTCAGAAAGGAGGTCAGAGACATGATCTAGCAGTTAGGATGCAACAGAAGATAGAATTCAAACTGGCATAAACACTAAAGGCCTCATGACTAGAAATCCAGAGATAGGGTGATCTTGACATTGACTTACTCCAGTGTCTCACTTTCTATCATCCTGTGATCCTCTTAGCTCTGCTCTTCTCAGGCTAGCAATAGAATGGTTCTGATGTCCTACATCTCACATGTGAGATCCAAAGGACACTCTGGCAAACTTTTCTAGAATCTCATTGGTTCCAGTTGAGTCAATTTTTAGGACACAGGAAAACCTTATGCTGGAAAATGTCATTTTGGGGTCTCGACCTATTTATTGGTAAGGAGGTTAGGAGAACCATGACTGCCTTAGACCATCAAAATACACCCCTAATCTACTACACATTGGGAGGGAAGTTATGGAGTTAACCAAAAAGTCCTCTCACTGGGTGAGTCTTGGCACCTCAACATGCTTAGGGTTCTGCCTGAGGACCAACAATAGTTCCAGCTTTGCTAGGGCACAGCTGATGGAAGAGTTAGTATATTACAACTCCATTAGGTATCAGAGTAGTACACCCAGAAGGGTCTTGTAGAGAGGCATGACTTGCCCAGAATAGTGACCAACGGGGTAAAACATGGGTATTGTGTCAGTAGGTCAGTTTTTTCCACAAAACCCATGGCTGTAAATACACGGGACGAATCACAGAGATTACTTGCAGAAGCTTTTGCAAATAGGCTATGCTTTTGGATTAAAACACAGATAAGTGATACTCAGATAAAATGCCCTTTCTCTTTAAATCAAGTCTTCCTTTTATTCGTGCAAAAATTTAAAAAATGTGAGTGCAGAGGCTTTTTGCTTCTCTATGCTGTGGCTCTGCACCATTGATTCAGTCTCATTTTAGAGATGCAGGAATTTATAATTGGTTTTCCTATTGTCAGAGGCACCTTAATGGCTTTTTACAAATTATTTGTTGTATGAACAACATTAATGGAAACAAAACTGCAAAAAAAAAAAAAAGTTAACCCATGCTGTGACCACAGCCACAAATCAAGCTGTTTATATTTATCCATGCTTTGTTCAAGTGTTTGCACATGGGCACAGAAAATGTAATCACAGGACAGTAATTACTTATACTGGCATATTGTGAGCACATTCTGTGTTTATTGTATAATAGTCATAATTATACCTTTTAATGGCTGTGTGGTCTATAATGGATTTCTGAAAATGAAAATTGATCTATCTTTGATACAACCACTCCCTTGGTACCCCCCCTAAATCCCACTCAGATTTAGAATTGGCTTGGGGTTAATTTCCCCCCCCATTCTTATTTAATTTTTGCAGAAAGAGAGTTATGGCTCTTAGGTGAAAAGAGGGCTTGTTGTCCTAATGTGGCATGAGCTATATGTCTCTAGGGGAACACCTCCTGCTTCCACTGGACATTTTTTCCTTACAATTTTGCTATTTTAATTGCATATATATTTTTCTTGACTCTATTATTTAAGAATTACACCTTGTATACTTCCCAAAGGAATTGTGTGAGTTAGCAATAGAGACAGCATGAAACCTAATTAGGAATTTGTCTTAAAATAGGACTGAGTCCAGCCCAGGAGAATGAAGAGTGAACAAGACAGCACAGGAGTCACAAATCCCTGGTGTGGGTACCTTAATTCTTCATTCCTGTGGAAGACATAATTAATTAATGATGATGCTCTTGCACACTGAGCTTAGGCGCAACCTCAGAATCTTTCTTAACACTGCTCTTTAGGTGTCCTTGACCAATCCATCAAAGTTGACATGTGAGATACAATCTCTTTGCTGTCTCTAGTATTGTGAAAAGTGCACAAAGCTAAGAATGAAGTTATCATATTTTGAATTTTATGTTTTACAGATGAACACTTACAACACAAAACTGTCCTATAAACAATCTATTCTGAAGAATTAATTCACACCATACTCTGGGATCAGTGATGGGCCACACATTTAATGTTCCACGGTGGAAAACATCTCTCAATCCTGTCACTGTATCTTGGTGACTCTATGCTTGGTCTCATCTGGAGATGACAAGAAAACATGGAGCTTTGAGATCTTTGGGAATACAAGGCTAGGCTTAGTAGGCCCTCTGACTTCCCCTGTGAGGGTCCCTGGTTTGGACTTACATTCTGGTCTCACTTCTTCAGTGATGATGGCCTCTGATTCCTTTTCGAAGTGCCCAAGACAAACTATTTTATTATCTCAAGTATTAATTTTTTTCTAAAGACTAGACTAGTCTCTTGTAAGGAATTTGCAGTTCTTACTAACATTACTTTAGCCCTATTTCTTATGGACCATTAATCCTGATCTCCTTTCTAGGTCTGATTTCTTCCAAGGAACCCGCATATGAATGAAAAAGCCTTGTCTAAACTATCTGGGATAGAGAGTGCTGTCCTCAGATTGTTTCTGTACAAGCTCAAATTTCTTCCCTAAGAGCAGAGAGGTCTCACCACAAGTGACCGTCTTAACAGTACCGACTTTTTTCTTCAGTGTGTGCCCCGTGTTCTTCAGTCTGCTCTGAATTACATCATGGTGTCAGATGGGGTGACTTGTGGCACATCCAGGAGCCCCATCTCTCTCTTATAATGTCTTAACCCTTATCATCACCACATTAATTGTGACTGGTATGATCTTTGTTAAAAAAAACTTTTCATTTTTTAATTTTAAAGATGTGGGATACAATTCGGGGTTAGGTATACAAATGTTCATTATGCAGGTACCCTTGTTGATGAGGCGTGTCTCCCCTTCCCCAGGCAGTTTCCCACTCCTGCCAATCCTGCCTCCCAGCCCGTCTCTCCCCTCCCCCCAGGTTCCCACTATTGCCAATCCTTTTCTTATAGTATTATGATAATTGTGCAAGGTCCGCTTATGAGTGAGAACATGTGATACTCAGGTCTTTGTTTCTGTGAAAGAGCACCCAGTATTATAGATTCTAAGTCCATCCAGATTGCTGTGAAGTTCATGATTTTGTTCTTCTTTATGGCTGTGTAATATTCCATTGTGTAGACGTACCACATTTTAAAAATCCAGTCCTCTTTTGGTGGGCAGCATCTTACTATTGTAAACAATGTTGCAATAAACATACATGTGCAGGTATCTTTATCATAGAGTGACTTGAGTTCCTCCAGGTATAGTCCCAGTAGGGGGATTGCAGGGTTGTATGGAAGGTTGATTTTTAGAACCTTTAGGAATCGCCAAACTGTTTTTCACAGAGCCTGTACTAGTTTTCAACTCCCACCAACAGTGTAGAAGTGCTCCCTTTTTGGCACATCCTCTCCAGCATCTGATTGGTATGATCTTGATAGAAATGTGATTGCTGTGACACTTGAACAAATAGAAATCTGATGATTTATGTTTCACAAACTCTATGGGGGCAGATTTATGTACTGTAGTGTTTCATGGTCTGTTGTGTTTTGAACAGTTAATGTTTTTTCTTTTTTCAGTAAGACTTTGGGATAATATACTGAGCTTGAGTTGTGTCAGTGAGATAGGTTAAGGATATGTGCAGTTATAAAAACACCTAAATCTCAACAGTTTAAAACAGTGTAGGATTGTCTTGCTTATGCTACATGTTCATCCCAGCTTGGCTGGGAGATCTTTTTCTTGTCTCATGCAGAAAGGGAGGCTGATAGGGACTTCATCATCTGTCTGTTACTGGTCACCCTGCCAGTAGGAGGGACAGGAGCACAATTAATTGTATGCTGAATTTTGTTTGTTTTATGTTGCTTTGCTATTATTCAATTTTTTTTTTTTTGAGTTGGAGTCTCACTCGGTCGCCCAGACTGGAGTGCAGTGGCCGCTCCCGGCCACCGCAGCCTCGACCTGCTGGGCTCCGGCGATCCTTCCGCCTCAGCCTTCCAAATAGCTGGAACTACAGGCGCCCGCTACCATGCCCGGCTAATTTTTTTGATTTATTGTAGAGATGAGATCTCGCCAAGTTGCCCAGGCGGGTCTCAAACCGGCGGGCCCAGGCAATCCACTCACCTCAGCCTCCCAAAGGCGCGGGATTACAGGCTGAGCCACCGAGCCCGGCGCTATTATTCAATTTTAGTGGAGTATAATTGAAGCATATACTACGTGTTTTGTAGTGTACAATTTGATGCATTTTGAGGTATGCATACATCTCTGATAATCTCAATATGATGAAGAAAATGAACACTTCCATCACCCTACAAAGCTTCCCTGTTCTCCTGTGCAATCCCTGCATGCCGCCCTCCACTATGTCCTCAGGCAACTTGCTGTCTGTCACCCTAGATTGGTCCACATGTTCTAGAATTTTTTTTTAAACAAATGAGAGCATATGTTGTTTAATATTTTTCTACTGGCTTCTTTTACTCAGCATAGTGATTTGAAGAATCATCCATTTGTTGTATGTGCATTCAAAGTTCATTCTGTTTCATTGCCTAGCAGCATTGCACTGTATGGATATACCACAATTTATCTATTCACCTGCGAATGAAAATTTGGCTTGTTTCTAGTTTTTGGTTATCACAAAAAAAGCTGAATAAAGATACAAGTCTGTATAGACATATGCTTTTATTTATCTCAGATACATACCTGGGCGTGGAGGTTTCCAAGGTAGTTGTACCGTTTCACATTTCCTCAGGAGTTTACAAGAGTTCAAGTTGCTCCACATCTTCACCAACACTTGGTATGGTTAGTTTTTAAAATTTTAGCCCTTTTAAATACCACATTGAGTTGTAGTTTTAATTGGCATTTCTCTATTGATAAATGAGGTTGAGCATTTTTTGCATGTATATTGTCTGTGTTGTGAAGTGTCTCTAGGTGTTATGCTCTGGAATTTGCTCTGGTGTGTCAACTTGGTAGGATGACCTATATGACCAGCATTTTTCTGATAAGGCTATCTAGTTAGTACAGGATCTATGTACTGTAACAGCAGCTAGTGTCCCTCTTTCTACTTTTTTGTTTTATTTTGGTTTGATTTTGAGTCAGGATCTCACTCTGTTGCCCAGGCTGGAGTCCAGTGGTATGATCATGGCTCACTACAGCCTTGATCTCCTGGACTCAGATGGTCCTTTTGCATCAGCTTCCCAAGTACCTGGGGCTACAGGCACGCACCACCACGCCCTGCTAATTTTTAAATTTTTTGTAGAGACAGAGTCTCACGATGCTGCCTAGGCTGGTCTTGAATGCCTGGGCTCAAGAAATCCTCTTGCCTCAGTCTCCCAAAGTGCTGGGATTACAGGTGTGAGCCACAGTGCCTGGCCTTCTATTTTGTTTTTATCTGAACCAGTCTAGCCCTTTCATTTCTTGCCTAGCCTCTGACTGGTTTATAGGCTTTCTATAAAAGGTCTCCTCCCACTCTCTCAGTACCTGTGCCCCCAGGAATCTCTCCAGGCTTTGACCACTGTTCCTGCCCAGCTGGCTCGATTGGCAGATCCTTTACTCTGCACCTGACTTTTCCTTCTTTGCCTGTCTCCCTCTTCTATTTGACATTTTTGGGCTGGGATTCCACAGCCGCCTTGAGCCCAGACTCTTTTGACTCAAGTTTATACCACACTCCAAAGTTGAGTGTGACTCTTCACTGTTCTGGCATTATCCAGGTCCCAAGGACTCCAGAAACCTGGACAATCTGCTCTCCCACGGTCACCCCGACAGCCTTGCAAACAAAGCAATATTAAACAGGACAGTTTGCAGAGTGTAAAGAATTCATGTGAAAACTAAGGTGACATAAAATCCATTCTGTTCATCTAAAAAAAAAATTAACTAGCCAGGTCCAGTTGCAGTTCCTCTTGTGTCTCCTGCCAAGAGTGTCCTCTCCTCTAGCATCCGTCAGTCTGAGACTGAAAATCAGTGCAGGGTTTCCAAGGTTATGGCAGATTCTGGATGATGCTGGCAAATAGCTGACAAGATGCATCAGCAAGTGCCCTAGCAAGAGGATAAAGGTGGACAGTTAAGCGTCTGGCAGACTCAGCCACAGTAATGAAGGAAATTGTCAAGGAAGGCAGGGCTCCCGAAGGGGATTTGGGTATGGTCAGATACCAAAATTAAACTCAGGCATGAAGTCTCAAGCCAAAAGTACAAACTGGGACGAATAGACTGGGTCTGAGTATCTATGCGGACTCCACTTGTGACATCTGGCCTTGCACACAGGACAAGCATTGAAAGTTTGATGCATTTTGAAATATGCACACAGCTCTGATATCCTCACTATGATGAAGAAAATGAATATTTCCATCACCTCTAAAATGTTTCTTGTTTCCCTTTGCAATCCATGCATGCTTCCCTCTATTCCTGCAACCACGGACCTGCTATCTGGCACTATAGATTGTTCCACGTGTTCTAGAATCACTGGCATCACAGAAGCCTCAGGTGAGCGTTCCAGTACCCACAATTTACATGGATCCTGTGGGCTGGGTTGGGTGAGAGTGGGCTCCAGGCTGCTCCAGCTGTGGGTGACATGAATGGGCGAATGGGCAGGCACCAGGCAGAATGTGACAGAGGATGGCATGTGTCAACTTATTTATAGAAGACTAAAAATGAAAATCTCTTCCAGATGCAAATGCTCACACTCTTGCAAGAACCCAAGAAAAGACGCATCAGAATCTAGTTATGGAGAGGGACTCTTTCTAAAGGTCTTCATATGTGTTATCTCATTTGTGAGAGTTATGGATGAATTCTATTATAATTCTGGCCCTTTTCTGGCATGGCCACCCTACAGTGTGGCCAGGGTCACCTGGAAGCCCTTAGACTTGGAAGGAGATCTGCCCCCATTAGGTGGTGGTGCAAGGAGGGAGGGCCAGCCCCCCCGCCCCCGTAGGTTGTGGAGAAAGCCTAGTAAGCAGGTAAAATACAGCAGCCCTGCTCAACCTCAGTGTGCATACACATGGGATCTGTTAAAGTATGAATTCAGATTCAGTATATCTGGGGAAGGGGCCCAAATTCTGCATTTCTCACAAACTCTTAGGTGATGCCTGCTATGGCTGGACCATACTCCGAGTCGCTAGTAAATATGGCATTCAAGGCAGGGCATGGTGGCTCCAGTCTATAATCCCAGCACTTTGGGAGGCAGAGGCAAGAGGGTTGCCTGAGCTCAGGGGTTCGAGATCAGCCTGGGCAACTTGGCAAGACGTCATCTCTACAATAAATTAAAAAATCAGCCAGGCATGGTAGTGTGTGCCTATAGTTCCAGCTACTTGGAAGGCTGAGTCAGAAGGACTACCTGAGCCCAGCAGATTGAGGCTGTGGTGGCCATAAGGGTGCCACTGCACTCAAGTCTGGGCAACAGAGTGAGACTCTGACACAAAAACAAAAAATGGTATTCAGAAGGTGGCAGCAGGTATGAGAACATTCAGGCCAAAAATAGTTGTCAGGGAGAAAAAGGGTGGTAGGAATATTTGTTCAGGTGGTGGACACAGGGACAGGAAGCAGGCGACATCCAGATGGAGAGCCACAGTGTGGGATGCCTGCGTGGGTTGCTGTTGGTGGGAGCTGATGTGCCAGGGAAAGAGCATGGGGATCGGAGCCCGACTGACTTGGGTCTGACGTCTGGGTCAGCTCATGACCTGCTTTTGGACCTCGATCATCTAGTCAGTCTTTCCAGGAGTGAGTTCCACACTGGTCCAACCCTTATTGGATTGTTGTGAATATTAAGTATCGTAAGCTCTCAAATTCAAAGGGTCTAGGGAAGGAGCCAGGCCAAGGCAGGGAGCAGGCCGGCCTGAGTCTCCAAAGCAGGCTGTTGGCAGCAAGTCCTTCAGACAGGGTCCCTGGCCTGGGCCAAGGGATGGGCCTTTCTGATTTTCCCGCTGATGAGGCCACAGGAGCTACTTCTCAGCTTTAGCTTTGCCACCATCACTTGTAAACTATACTCATGAAATTAATTGTAAGTGATAGACTTCTAAGATCTTTACGTTCTGTCTCTTTTCTTCCCCTCTTATTCACTCTTGAGCGGACTGCAGTTGAAGTCTTCTCTTTGGGTTCTGCTGAACCAGCTCTGGAAAAACTTTCTGTCTAATCCAACAGACCCCTTTCAGTATTTTTATTATTTGGCCTCTTGAAGGCCACTCGAATTTGTTGACTAATCCCTCCAACCTGAAACTCGTCTGCTCTGGCTTCTTTGATGCTATTTCCTCGTGACTCATCACCTTTATTTCTGGGAAGCTTCATCCCAGACAACTACACTGATTGCTCTTTTTCCGGCTTCTCCTTAAACGTTGGGGTTCTCTGGTGCTCTGCCCTTGACCTTCCCCTCTCCTTTCTCTACCACGTGTTTCATTCTTTCTCCTCTTCCTCCTCCTTCTCTTTCTTCTCTTATTTCTCCTCCTCCTTCTTCCTCTTACTCTTTTCTTCATCTTCCTCCTCTTCTTTTTTCATCTTTCTTCTTCTTCAGGTCAGACACTTTTCAGTTATATGTGATAAAAATCTTAATTATTTTCTCAAAATGTTAAATTGTGGCAAAATACATGTAACATAAAATTTGCCATCTTAATCAGCTTTAAGTGCACATCTTAGTAGTGTTAAATGCATTCACACTGTTGAGCAACTAGTCTCTGTACCCATTAAACAACTTAGGCCGGGCTTGGTGGCTCAGCCTGTAATCCCAGCACTTTGGGAGGCCGAGGTGAGTGGATTGCCTGAGCCTGTGGGTTCAAGACCCACCCGGGCAACTTGGCGAGAATTCGTCTCTACAATAAATCAAAAATTAGCTGGGCATGATAGTGCGCTCCTGTAGTTCCGGCTACTAGGAAGACTGAGGCAGAAGGATCGCTGGAGCCCAGCAGGTCGAGGCTGCAGTGGCCGGGAGCGTGCCACTGCACTCCAGTCTGGGCGACAGCACGAGACTCCAACTAAACAAAAAACAAAACAACAACAAAAAACCCCAATAACTTACCTTTCCCCCCACCCCAGCCCTGGCAGCCACCATTCTACTTTCTGTCTCTCTGAATGTGACTAGTCTAGCTGTTTCATATCAGTGAAATTTTACAGTGCTTGTCTTTTTGTGACTGGTTTA
This sequence comes from Carlito syrichta, assembly GCF_000164805.1. Lineage (NCBI taxonomy): Eukaryota > Metazoa > Chordata > Mammalia > Primates > Tarsiidae > Carlito > Carlito syrichta. The sequence continues at coordinate 101,187 of NW_007035654.1, read as the reverse complement.
TTTCACTTAGCATAATGCCCTCAAGGTTCTTTCACACTGTAGCATGTGTCAGAATTTTATTCCTTTTAAAGGCTGAATAATATTCCATTGTAAGTGTATACTGACTTTTGCATATCCATTCATCTATCAGTAGACACTTGAGTACCTTCTATCTTTTGGCTATTGTGAATAATGCTGCTATGGGTGTGCAGATAGTTGTTTAAGATCCTATTTTCAATTTTTTTGAATATATACAGAGAAATGGAATTACTGAACCATTCTATTTGTTTTAACCAAAAAAAAAAAAAAAAGGAAGAGAAGAAAAAGAATAAAAAAGAACCGTGGGCACAGTAACACGTGGAAGTAGACTTCAGGCTGGTTGGATCCAGGAGCTCAGATGACACTGTCATGGCACTGAACCTCCTTCCAAGCCTGAACTCTCTCCTCTCTGTGATGATTTTAGCCCTCAGACACTCTCTTTCCCTGTGGTGGGGACATTTACTCCAGAGGCCTCAGACTCCATCTTCCCAGCATGGAAACCCAGCAGAGGGAGAACATCTCTCCCAAGACAATAGCTCAGTCCTGCACAACTAAGGACAAGAAGCGAGCCTGCTGAGAATGGCAGAGCAGACAGGTAGAAGGAGCCTTGTTCTTGACCATATCCTTGAGCTGCTTGCCAAAATGGGAGCTCATTCCCTCCAGACATCTTGCCATGTGAGATAATTAAATGTCTTTATGGCTGAAGCCTCTGTTATGCATTGCTGCATGCAGGAAGCCTGTAACAACTGCTACCCTATACAACCACAGTAAAAAGAGAGAAAGTGGAAAAAGAGAGAAGAGAAACATGCTGTGGTCACTGGTCCTGCTATATAGAAAAAGCAACAATTCCCTTCTCTGACATCAGTGGAGTGACTCATCAATTAGTCCATTTCCCTACCTCTCGTTTTGCTCTTTAAGATTTCTCTTGTCTATTGAGGAACAACCTCAGCTGAGGTGCTTTTCCTGTTTTCCCTGGAATACAGATGTAATGGCCAGAGTTGCTGCAGCTTTTTGGAGGTCAAGAGGAAAAGGCCAAGAAAATCTTGGTGATGTCAAACCTAACATTTAAAATCTACTTGATCAATGTCAGCAACCACCTACCTCCAGCCTTCTTTTGAATCTAGGCTCCAACTTTTTTATTTCTGTGTTTTACTTGGCCATTTTCCTCAGACATGGCTTTGTGGTAATAGCCTTGCCTGGGTAGCATCACTGTGGATGGGTTCACTTACCTGTCTCTGACAGCAGGAGGGGTTGGGAGGATTCTCATTTCTTGGCTCCACCTGGATCTCTTGGTGCAATCCCAGCACTTTGGGAGGCAGAGGTGAGAGGATTGCCTAAACCAATGGGTTCAAGACCAGTCCGGGCAATTTGGCAAGACCTCATATCTACAGTAAATCAAAAATAAGCTAGATGTGGTGATGCATGCCTGTAGTTCCAGCTACTTGGAAGGGTGAGGAGGAAGGATCACCTGAGCCCAGCAGGTCAAGGTTGCAGTGACCGTGAGCATGGCCCTGCACTCCAGCCTGGGTGACGGAGTGAGACTCTAACTAAAAAAAAAAAAAAGAAAAAAAAAAAGAAGTCCTATTCCCTAGTGTGTTTCTTGCTGCACTGTCATGAAACTGTGCCACATTAATCTTGGGGTGGAAAATTTGGCTTTTGTACTTCTGAAGACAAGCGATTGTCTGATGGGTGGAAAATTTGGCTTTTGTACTTCTGAAGACAAGCGATTGTCTGATGGATGGCAGTATCTCATTACTGACCACAGGCAGAAAGGATTTTTCTAGAAAAAGTTGTGAGTCCTTCTCCTTCCACCTTCAGATGAAGCAGCTGAAACAGAAGCTTGTCCTTTTTTTGAAGATCTGGAGAAGTAGCCAGCACCTTACACAAAATACTATCCCGAAGGGGTGTGTTTGTGTGTGTATTCCATTTGGTTAAATTTACTTTGTATTTTGAAATAGTTTGAAACTAACAGAGAAGTTGTAAATATAGAAGGAGAATACCTGCATACTCCCTTCACCCAGATTCCCCCATTATTAATATTTTGCTAAATTTGTCTTACCACCGTCTGGCTCTGAATCTTTCTCCCCCATGTATGTATGTATATATGTAAGTATATGCCTATATATGTGTGTACATGTATGTGTGTATATGAAGGTTTTTTTCTGAATACATTTTTATTTCATAACTTTGATATTGTAGAAGAGTATAGCCTAGTTACCTTGTAGGATATCCACAATTTTTTTTATTTTTTATTTTTGGTTTCCTCATGATTAGATTTGGATTGTGTGCTCTTTTTTTGGCAGAAATAACAGAAAAGATCCTGTATTCATCTCAGCACTTCATATCAGGAGGCGCACAGTGTCAACTTGTCCCATGACTTATGGAGTTGACTTTTATTACTTGGTTAAGATGGCATCTGCGTTTCTTCACTGCAGAGCTTAATGAGTAGGTACTTTGTGCTTGGTGATTAAAATGTATTTTGTGGGAAGGTTCTTTGAGACTATGGTTTCTTCCTCATCAAATTTCTACTCACTAACTTTTGCATCCACTAATAGTTCTTGCCTGCACTGATGATGCTTACTATCATGATGGCGAAGTGGTGATTTTTCTAATTCAACTATTTCTTCTACATTTATTAGTTGGCATTCTACTATATAGTACAACCTCCCCTTTGTGTATTGATTCATATATTTATTTAAATCAATACAGATGCATGAATTCTTATTTTATTCAATAGGTTATAATCCATTGTTGCCATTATTATTTTGATGCCCAAATCTTCCTGTATTTGGCTGTGGGAGGCCTTTCAAGCTGGCTCCTGTGTCTTTTGACATGTTTTCATTAATCTTTGAGTGCTTCCTTACTTTTTGACATATCGAGGTATTCTGGATTCATCTTGTCTTTTTCCTGCACTGGCCCTGGACTCAGCCATTTCTTCATGGAGTCCTGCCCCTTTTATTGAAGAATGGTATCTAGAAGTCAAAATCTGGAAGACCTTGTGTGTTTCTGGAGGTCACAGATTCTCCATCCTCTTAGTAGAAAGAGCCAGGAAACATGAATATGTAAATACATTTATATACATACATACATTCACAAGTATCTTATTTATTTCAATGTTTATCTCCCTTTATTAAAAACCATAATCCACATTGACATCTCCCATTCCAACCCACCACCCCAAGATTTGTTTCCGTCTTTCCTCTTTTCATATTCTACCTACCTTCTCTGATAATGGGCAACCTGGTTCCAATTACCCACAGTATGATTACTTATTTACTTAACCCTTTTTGTGTAACCAGTCTCCCAGTTCTGGCCCTGTTGCATATGGCAGCCACACCAGTCGAGGTCCACAGCCCCTCTCCCCATATGCATATTTTCTAAATTCCCTAAGTTCCAGGCTTGGTAGGCACATGATCTGAGTCCTGAGCTAGACATGAGTTCTGCCAGTTGTTTTGTGACCATAACACACACATTGCCAACCTCAGTCAGAAAGTGGAGGAATTTTCTTGCTCTCCACTTCACCTTGATCAGTCAATTCTGTCCTATAGGCTGTTTTGTTGGCAGCCCCTCACTTCTGGTACCAATTTCTGTGTTGGTGAGGACTATTTGATTTGCAAGAAACTCAAGTCAAATTAACAACAACAACCACAAGGAATTGATTGGCTCACGATTGGCGAGTCCAGGGGGAGAATCTAGCTTCAGCCTAGCCAAATCAGGGTGCAAGTGTTGCTGTCTGGACTTGTCTTTCTTTCCATCTCTTGTTCTGTTTCCTTCTGCGTGAGGGCTTTATTCTACAGGCAGACTCTTCCAGTTCCATGTATCAGCTCCAGAGAAGATTCTGCATCCCTAGAATAATGACTGTGTCAGAGGAATGAGGTGCTACAATTAGCCATGTCTGGTGTGGGGTTTGTGGGCGGTTTTATGCTGACATTCCCAACAGTCACATGTGATACATCCATATAAGGTGAAGCAGGCTGTCCAACACCCCAGGCGATCTCACCTGGATTTATTGCTTCAGTATTAGCAATACAGTGCCAATAATTCCCAGATTGGATTCCTCTGCCTTGACATCTGTCTTGAACTCAGGACAAATATATTTAATTGCCCGTGGGAGCTCTATCTCCATCTGGGCATACCACAGGCACCTCAAACGCAACATTCCAGGACTGAATATATTACCAATCTCTGAAAATCCTGGATTTATGATCACGATAAATAGCGGCACCTTCCATTTAGTTTTCCCCAGCAGAAAGAAGTCATTCTAGATTCTTCTCCTTCCTTCTTCCCATGCCACCGCTGCCTATTCCTGACAATTGCACCTACGAAACATTCTAAGTATCTTCCCTCCTTTTCTTTCTTCTGCCTCTGTTACAATGTAGGCCTCTCTGGCAGTGCCCCTTCCTGCATTGGTAACAGTCTCTTAATGTGTTGTCCTGCTCCCCACTTCTCCCGGTACCACCCCTTGAAGGTTTTAGGGGATGGGAGAGGGTTTGTAAAGCTCAGATCTTGCTCGTCATTTCCCTATGTGAAAACCTTTGGAAGCTCCTCACCCTGACCTAATAACGTCCACAATATATATGGGGGCACACTGGACTCTTCAGGGCTTCCTCTTGCCAAATAATAGTCATTACAGTAATGAGGACCTCAAGTCCCTATCCCCTTCCCAAAGTGCTTTGGGATCTGGTGATTCTTAGACTCCTTGCCCCTGCCAAGTTATTCTTATTTGGAAAGTAACACTTCTATAGAGTTTTGGAATTTCCCAGTATCATGCAAATAGTCTTTTATTTAAACCTTTGAGCATCAAAAAGACACTTTTTTCAGCCCCAAGAAAACTAGGGTTTGGAACTTAACTTTCCAATTAAAGTCAAGTCTTTAGCTAGGCCCGAAGGTAGATTCTCCCCTGGACTTGCTGATTTATTTCCTCTTGTTATCTTTGTTGTCTATGTTAATTTGACTTGAGTTTTTGCAACCCAAATAGTCTTCACCAAAACAGAAACTGGAATCAAAAGAGAGCAAGACACTGAGACTAATTTTGTATTATATCAGCAGGACCATGGTGTGTAGTTCAGTCCAGGATCATACCGCACCCTACATATTCTTCCGTGTCTGGATATGATGTAAGCACACATTACACTAAACATTCCAGATGCTCAGAAAAGATATTGTGGGATCCTGGAACACTGGACAGGGGTGAGCATTTTTTTGTTCTTCAGTTCATTGATACATTTGCATGTTTCCTGTCGTATATGAAATGAATTTTCTGGAGCAATCCTTTACCATCCACTAAGTATACATATTTGTGATTTGTGCAGAATGGGACATGGATGTCAAGTTCTCTCTTTACAATGAAATGTAGATTTTCCAATTAAAGTCAAGTTCTTTATTTCTAAATGCTGAATAGGATGGCACTTTAGAAAGAATTCCAGATGGTTAAATTAGGAGACTGAGAGTTTAAAAAAAGACCAACTCAAGATTACTCACGAAGCCTGAAGCTTTTTAAATTTGGTTATGAATGAAATGCATTTTTATTTATTTTACAAGACTTTTCATACTTTTTCTGAGAGCATCACCAAAGCCTTGGGCATCTTAGTTGCTCCTGGATGTACGTGACTCACTTCAACAAATCTATTTTTCCAATTAAAGATGAAGACACTCTGCTTGGAATAAGACAAGACACACTAGATGTTTTCTTACACGGTTTGTATTTTTGAAGGGGATGGGTCTGTATGGGTCAGAGAAAGCCGTTGAGGGCTAAGACAGAGCTTTTGGGACTTTCTGGAGGGGAATCTCCACAGAAAACTTTTCCCAGAATCTTCCAAAGTCTGGTGGACGATGGTTGGGGGTGGTGTTCAATAGACTAAGACTGGAGGTGTTGCCTGGTGATTTCTCCCAGGGAGGTGAAGCACTCCCAGTAGGTCATCAGACATCATTATCTGACCTGAGATTCTTGGAGACCGGGTTCTTCTCTCTGAATGCTTGCCTCTCCAGTCTTCTGAGTGTGTGGATAGGGTGAATGAAGAACTGAGAAGAGGAGGAGAAGGAAGAAGAGTAGAAAGAAGGCTCCATGCCTGTGGTTGGATAAACAGAGACTCCTTGCAAAAGTCCTCAGAGAATCGAGACTGCTGCTCAGATATTCCCCAGACTCTATGGAGATGATGCCCACACTGTGATGGGGGCTAGACTCAGTGCTCTGAGATCTTTTTGTTTTTTGTTTTTGTTTTTAGTTGGGTCTCACTCTGTACCAGGTGGGAGTGCAATGGCTGGGACTACAGGAATGTGCCACCATGCTTGGCTATTTTTTAAATTTTGTAGATGTAAGGTCTTGCTTTGTTGCCTAGGCTTATCTCAAACTGCTGGGTTCACGCAATTCTCCTGTCTCAGCCTCCGAGATCACTTCATAAACCGAAAGACTCAGGCTGTCTCTTGTGGTATGGCCACTGAGTCACAGAAAGCGAACCCAGGAACCACAAGAGATGACTCATCCCATTGAAACCTGTGTGGCTTTAGCAGCAGTCAGAATTTTACTTGAATTTAAACTCTGATACTTAGGAAAGTTGCAACCTCCCTGGGCGAGGTATCCCTTTGAGAAAAGCAGAGTGGCCCCCAGACCTCCTGGAGAGTCTTTTTGTTACACGGAATGTGTCCTATTCCCCCACGTGTGGTACACGCAGCTGTTTTCTTCAAAAAAGTGGCCAAAGGCTGGTTCTTCACTCCACTTAGAGCAAAATGAACGATTTCAGCCAACCCTGACCACACTGTCCGAAATGGTACACTTGCCTGCTCTCATCCTTGCCTGGCATCCATCTGTCAATCTATGATCTGATTCCTGCACTCGACTGTTCACAGGAGATTTGCCTGTTGTTTCATTGCTATGATGTCTCTTCCCGAATCAGTGCCTGCCTTAGGAGTCTCCCTCAATGAATATGTATTGAATGAGTGAATGAATGCATGAAAATGATTTTTGAAAGGATGGGAACCTTGATTTACAGGATCAAGTTAATATGGACAGCTGTTTGCCAGTAGCTCAGGGAGGGAGAGTCCACACGGGGTACTGGGGCCAAGATAGATGTATAAAGTTAAAGTCAAGGTCTGGGGTTATCTTAGTAAGCTTTGGCAACATGTCTCATCCTAGCAGGAGGGATGAAGCTGTGGCCATGATCCAGATGGCAGTAATTCAACAATAGATGCCAAAATCTTTGCAGGATATGTATGATGTTCATGTCTTTTGGGTCATTCTAGGGTCAAAAGCTGAGAGAAATAAGCAAGGAGACTAGACTCAGGAAGAAGGCAATAATAATAATAATAATAATAATAATAAAATATAGCATTTATTTATTTATATTTTGTTTGTTTGTTTATTTATTCTTTATGTGCCAGGCAATGTTTTAAGTGCATTGTATGTATTATTCCATTTACTTATAAGAACATTGAGAGTCATTGTCTATTATGATCTCCATTTTGTTGCTAAGGAAATTGAAGCATAGAAGGGAAAGTAACTTGTCCAATTGCTCATGGTTAGTAAGGGGCTGAGCTCACTCCTGTCCCAGGTGGTCTGGCTTCCAAGTTATTATAGACACAGGCTCTTTCTTTAGGCTTCTAAGTTGAAGTTTCGAAACTTCTCCACCTGGTAGGCACTTTCTTTGGAGTGAGTCAATGCCTTTGTCACAGTAAATTATTCAAAATAATCAAAACTGGCACTGATATTGGTTAAATGAAACTGTCCCCAAAATGCACAGCCCTAGTCCTACAATGCTCATTTGTTGAAATGATTGATTTCAGGGCATCCCTGATCAGAGGCTCTTAGAACCAAGGGCCCTTAGAGATCTTCTGGTTCAATACCTTTTTCTACTGATGGGAAATTGAAGAAGGGCAACCCTGTGCCATCCAAGCCTCTCCTTTTATAGCACAGAAGGGGCAGTATAGCATTGAGATGAGGAGTCCTGTCTCTGCTTCACCATTTGCCACATTTGTGACATTGCTTGTGCTACTTAAGGTCTTTTGGCTGCAGTTTCTTATAAAATGAAAACAATTTTTCTCATATACGATGCATGTGCCAAGCATAAATCTACACTTAGTATACATAACTTTAAAGACCTGGGCTTGGGCTACTGTCTGGCTCTGATATTCTCAGGATGGATGGCTTGTCCCTTCATGGTCACAACAGGGATGACAGAAGTTCATACAATGTAGGCTGGTAGGAAGGAGTAGATGGGACGTACTTATACCAAATATTATTTGTTGTTTATTTGAAAATAAAATTTTACTGGGTATCCCATATTTTTATTTTCTGTATCTGGCAACCCTCCTCTTCCTGCATGAACACCAGTCAGTCAAGTGTGAGACTGTGTCTCCCGTCATCCTCACTAGCACCAAGTGTGATTATCATACTTGTGCTGCTCACTGATATCCAGCTCTGGGTAAAAGGAAGAAGGAACTTCCTGGCTCCTTGTGTGCTGGGCAGTCCCACGGGGCTGGTCAGTGATATGTGAATATGAGGGGGACCCCCCAGAAACCTGGAATTACCTTTAGGAGGGTGGGCCCCTTGTAGTACAGGCTTCCCCCACTAGGTAAGTTTTCCAGGAACCCTTCAGCGTCAGTGTGGAGAGGCTGCGTTTGACTTCAGTAAAAAATTCTTGGAGATTCTTTCAACGTGTTTGCCCAATTCATGATGGGTGATGTACATGAACAACCGGCCCACATTGCACTGAGTGTTCAGCAGTTTTGACCAATAATGGCATGACCCCTATGCCCCACCTTCCCTATTCACACCATTTCAGCCCAAGTGACTTTTTTTTTTGTTTTCTCAGTGAAAAAAGTTCTCAGAGGGAAACATTTAACTGACGTGGAAGAGGTGAAACAAAGGCAGACGTACTAAAAGGAATCAAAACTGATGAGTTCAAAACTGTTTTGAGCAGTGGAAAAAGCATCTCGTAGGTGTATCGCATCAAACGGAGAGTACTTTGAAGGTGACTGAAGTTTAAACATGTAATAATAAATACACAATTTTTATAAATAAATTCCATTTTGGGGGGAGATCCTCCTTGGAGAAGGATATGACTGGAACATTTAATTTTATAATTCCCTTGATGAGGTCAGTGTAGAAACTGAAGTCAACTTGGGGCCTTGGTCAGCCTGGATCCCTAAATGTCTGAAGTGAACAGAATGCTTCTGTCAAACTGTTATGGGCATGTACCATGAGAGAGAAATAAAACTCATTTTTAAGCCAGCAATTGATAAACTATGTCTTACTGACCAAACTGGCCCATTTCCTGTTTTATACATAAAGTTTTATTAGAGCACAGCTATGCTCATTCATGTACAAATTATCTATGGTTGCCTTTCGCCATCGTGGCAGAGTGGAGTAGTTGCAACAGGAGCTTAGAAAGCCTAAAATGTTTAAATTTACCATTTGTCCCTTTTCAGAAGAAGTTGTCAGTCCCTGTTTTCAACCACTGAATCTTTGTGGTTGGTGGTTATTGCAGCTTCTCCTGATTTTATTACTGACTGAGTACAATGTTTAAGCTTGCTGATTTAATGGGTTAAAAGAAATTGGATAGCATTGTTTTTAGTCTATGCTTCTTTGATTATTACTAGAGCCACACATTTTTCTGTGTGTTGACTAGTTGTATTTCTCTTTTGATCTGTTTGTGTCCTTTGCCATTTTATCATTATGGTTTAGTGATTTTCTGATTGACTCAGTTCTCAAAGGAGAGAGGTTGTTAATCCTTTGTAGTTTGTATTTAATTAATTCTACTAAGTCTAAACTTAGAAAGGAAGCAATTCTTTCCCTTTATAATTTTAACAAGTATTTTAACTATATTTGCTCTATATTTTGTATTTTGAATTTTTTTTTTTTTTTGAGTTGGGGTTTTACTTTTTCACCCAGGCTGGAGTGCGATGGTACAAACACAGCTCACCTCAGCCTCAACTTTTTGGGCTCGGGTGATCCTTCCCCCTCAGCCTCCTGAGTAGCTGGGACTATAGGTGCATACCACCACACCCAGGTAACTTTTTGGTCTTTTGTAGAGATGAGGTCTTGCTATGTTACCTAGGTTGATCTCGAATTCCTGGACTCAAGCAATCCTCTTGCCTTGGCTTCCCAAAGTGCTGGGATTACAGGCGTGAGCTACCACGTCTGGCTTGTATTTGATTTTTAAAAGACATATTTTAACACATCAGGAATTTATTTTAGTGCAAAAAGTATGATTAAAAACCTAAATGAATGTTTTTTCCCCTAAATTTCGAACTGACTTTACAACACCACTTATTGATAAACTTTTCCTTTCTCATTGCTTTTTAATGTTTCTGTTATACTTTGAAAAATTGTTCTATATAAAATGGTCCATTTTAAGGCTAGTTTTTATGTTGAATAGATTATCCTGTATATTTTTGCAAAAATACTTTTGTTATTATGTTAAGTGGAAAAGCAAAATACAAAGTTTATAAGTATATGAACAGTAAAAATAGACTGGAAAAAATTGAAAATGTTAATAGCTACAGTGTTTGTATGAAACTGTTTTATAGTTTTCCTGTCATTTCAGTTTTTGGTCATTTAAAAAATCTTCTCATATACACAATAATAGAAACTAATTTATTTTACAGGAAAAAAATTCATTCTAAAATGGAATCTTGCTTTTCTAATGTCTTTGACTGTCTATTATATTTACTGCTATCTTGAGGGTTCCTGCTGCAGTTCAAAAATACTTCCCTGCTTTTTAATTTCTATGAGATTCCATTCAATGCCACAGAAAGCTGTTATCTTTCCAGCAGCTGCGGTTTGCCACCTGCTTATTTACTCCGACAAAACTCTTTTGCCCTTTTGTCAGGCTTTCAGGACTCAGAGCTCCACTGAGATTTAGATCAACTGGTGAAAGCTTTGACTCCTGTAGGAGGAACCACGGATGACTGGTTGTAGAAGAGAGGAACCCCCTGGTTCTGCCTCCAGCGCTCCAGACTCACTTCCGCAACCGCCAACCTCATATCTCCACCTACCATGGCCAGAATTTTCCTCATCAGACCCACCCTTCCCCTTCCTGCACTTCCCACAGCCTCCCCACCTAGCCAGCAGCCCACATCAGGCAGTGGGACTCCTCCTCCTCCCTAAGCTCCCTCATTGTCACCATCCCTTTTGTCTTTTACACCCTTCCAATCTGTCTCTCTGAGCCATCCTGTTATCTCTATTCCTACTTCAAGCTTTCCTCATCACTTAGTGTGCAGTGCGTCTCCTTTTCTCTGGTCTAATCTACTCATATAGCTTGCCAGGGTTTTCATTTAAAATACAATGCTGAGATCAGGTTCTTTGCTGAAAATCCCTTGTTGTAGATTTCACTACCCTCACCTCCATTCTGCTCTTACTATTCAGATTCAGCATTTATATTTCACCTTCTTGCTGTCTCAACTTCAGCATTTCCTAGACAGTATCATGCTAAGGGTTTCTCTAGACTGAACACTTTTTATGTGCTGGGCACTCTGCTAAGAATTTTATCTCCATTAGCATTTGTATTTCTCATAACTCTATGAGGATAGTATTATTAGTACCTCTGTTTTATAGGTGAGCAAACTGAGGCAGAGAAATATTAAGTACATTGTCTAAGGTACTATGACTAATGCTAGGTGGAATTGGGACTCACACCTGGGATGTCTGATGCTGGAACTCTTAGCCTTTAGGTCATATTTGCTGTCCTCCCTCCTGACATGGCTTATCCATCCTGAGTGTCCCTATTCTGGGTCTATCAGGTAGAAATCTGTATCCTAACTTGAGCTCCTTTGAAACATCCAAGTCACAAGGCCAACACTCTGTCCAGATCACCCACTATTGGCCACAGGAGAGTAAGCTTATTCCCAGAAAGAAGTTGAATTAAAGGCCTTTTGGGGTCCCTTCTTGCTCTGGACTAGGGGCTTTTTATGATGCTTCTTGGAATGCAATTTGTCATAACAGTGGCCAATAAATAATCAGGGCAGCACAGGAAAATGGAAGTATTTTGGGGACATCTGAGCATCAGTTCAGTTTTCTGGGCTGTCCCCAAATTCTTTATTAGTGCTCTTGCTCCAAGATGCCCAATGGCCAGCTGTGCTGTCAGCCAGGATTTTGGCACTTCCTGTGTCATAGGACACGTCTGGTTCATGGAGCAGATATTATGGTGAAGGGACATTCCCTAGACTTTCTTCAATGTATGAGAGAGGACCTCCTAAAAAACTGGAATTATCTTAAGAAAGAATTATCTTTTTTAAGCCCTCTATAGTACACTCAGAATTGTTCCTGAGGATCAAATGTTCAACCAAAGTTTTCACCTGGAAGTTTTGAGAAGGTTGCATCCCAGTGTGTGTAAGAAACATCCCGGTTGTGGCAAACAAGTGACTGATTCATCTATCATGATAATGCACCTGCCCACACCGTGCTGAGTGTTCAGCAGTATTTGACCAAAAACAGCATGACCTCTGTGTCCCATCCGCCCTATTCACCTAATCTTGCCTGAGTGGCTTTTTTTTGTTTGTTTCCCAGATGAAAAAAGTCCTCAAAGGGAAATGCTTTGCTAATGTGGAAGAGCTGAAACAAAAAACAGTAGAAGCACTAAAACGCATCAAAATAGATGAGTTCAAAAACTGTTTTGAGCAGTGGAAAAGCAATCTTGATAGGTGTATTGAATCAAATGGGGAGTACTTTGAAAGTGACTAAAATTTAAACATATAAGAATAAATACACAATTTTTTAAGTAAATAAATTCCAGAGTTTGCTGGGTCCTTCATGTACTCTGTATCCTCTGTTCATGGAAGAGATGGTGTCCCCAGACATCTTTTGTGGTGTGATGGTGTGTTTCCCTGAACATCTTTGAATTAGCCCTGCCTCCTTACTGGTCTCTTTGAATCAGAGCTTCTAGACAGAGACCAGCATGAGTAAGCATACCTTGCCAATTCTTATGAGCTCTCAGGAGAGGGGCAGTGAATCTCAAGTGTGCCAGGTAGCATGAGGGCATGGGAGAATGGCTTTTCACTAGGAGAGGCTGACAGGCCAGCGTGCAAGTTGTTTTTTGTTTTTTTTTACAATACAGTAACCAAAAAGGAGGTTGAAGCCTCATGATTCCCTAGTCTGAAAGCCTCGACTGGAGAGACATTTATCTCTGTATCCTCAGAGTTTAGCTGGGGGCCCAGCTCAGAGTAGGAAGCAATTTAATCTAGTGGTGTGCCAGACCTGGGTCCACTGGATCGTAAGAGTCAATTGTGTGCATCTTTTCCCAACTCTGCCATCAGTGAAGTGACTTAGTTAGCCTGACGACTTGACCATGGTGGGAGTATTTACACTATGAGAATCTGCAAAGGCTAACTATAAATCATGGCTTTTCTTTTCCCCCCCACCCTAGAGAGCCAGTTGCAAACCAATTACCAGAATACCACTGAATATAACCTACTGCTTATATGTACAGGCTATTATCAGACACTTGGGTTTGCATCACAGCTACATCACTTACTACCTATATCTCTCTGAGCCTCAGTTTCATCATTAGCATAATTAGGATAATTTTAACAATAGGATCAGTGTGAGAATTAAATAAGAGAACACATGTAAAGTGCTAAGTAGAGGGCCTGAACCATTGGTAAAATTTTAACAAATGATAGTAATTACTATAGTTAAAAAATGAGGGGAGTTAAATAGACAAGGATGAAGAAGTCAGGACAGCCATTAAAATGCCTTTGAGGTCCAAGGTAAACAATCTCCCCAGCCATACCAGGGGTGCCAAAGAAAATGAATGCACACTTCAAGAGATGTTAAGAGAGTTTGCCACAATCAGAAGTGTCTGGATGCTGATGGTAACCATTTTTGAGCACTTCTTGTAATTGCAGAAGTCAAATGTGGCTTGTATTCATCTTATGAAATATTACCATTTTCATACAGTTTTTTCCTTTCTTAAAATGTGTATGCATTTTTTTTTGGCACCCCCTGTATAAAACATGCCATGAAGACACAAATGAGGACACAAGATATACATATTCTCAACAGTAAGAAGGTTCATGCATGTAGGGGAGAGGGGAGTTTTGTATATTTGCTTGACTCATGCATATGTGTGCACAAAATAAAATCTGTATGCCTTTTTTGGTTAATCTATTATCAGTTTGTTTTATAGGCTCAAATTCTCAAATGTCAGGGGAAAAATTTAAGTTTTCCTACAGTTATGGTACTGCATCAGGATAATAAATCACTATGTTCATTCTGGAGCCTCATGATGAGATCTTGAGATAACTGACCAAAAGCCAGCAGAAAAGGTAAGAATTTTCCTTACCAATGCAGTTTTTTACATATCTCCATCTATGTTACCCAGGTTAAATGAAGGTGGTTAAGAGTTTTTGTCTTTTTCCTTCCCAAAATTGTATTAACAGAAGAAAAAGTATGTGAACTTGTTTGTTTGGAGAATAACTTGTTTATATTGGAAAGAAAACAGTTTAAAGAGTTGTCACCTTAAGCAGTTATCTTACTGGTATCTATGAAAAGATATAAAAAGAATATAACCTTAGAAACTCCCTTGGCAAGTTTTTTTTTTTCTTTTTTTAAAGCTGAAATCATATTTAAAGCTAAAATTCTTTGTAACTCAAACTACTTGTTTTGGGTACCACGAGGGATTTGCCATTCCACCTTATAGTCTAATAATTAAGATTCTGTGTTTTCATCATCACAGCCTAGTTTCAACTCCTGGTCAGGGAAGCAGGGCCTTGGAAACGTAAGTCCTTTAACTAAAGAGAAAGAACAAAGATGATCATTATGTAAAGACAAAAGGATCAACTCAGTGAGAGGATATAACGATTCTAAATATATATGTATCCAGCACTGGAGTACCCAGATTTGATCCATGGGGAGAGATGTACTCCAATACAATAATAGTGGGGAACATTAACACTTCACTCTTAGGTCTGGACAGATTATCTAGACAGAAAATCAACAAAGAAACATTGGATTTAAACTGAACTTTAGACCAAAAGGACCTAACAGACAATTATGGAACATTTTATCCAACAGTTACAGAATACACATTCTTCTCATCAGCACATGACACATTCTCCAGGATAGGCTATATGTTAAGCCACAAAACAAATCTCAACAAATTGTTAAAAATTAAAATAATATCAAGAATCTTCTCTGATCACAATGGAATTAAACTAGAAAACAATACCAAGAGAAACTTTTGAACCTGTACAAATACATGGAAATTAAACAAAATGCTCTTGAATGAACATTGAGTCAATTAAGATATTGGAAAGAAAATAAAAGTATTTATTGAAACAATAATAGAAACACAACATGCCTAAGCTTATGGGATACAGCAAAAATAGTGCTAAGAGGGAAATTTATAACAATAAATGTCTACATCAAAAAAGTAGAAAGATTATAAATAAACAACCTAATGTTGTACCTCAAGGATCTAGAAAAGCAAGAACAAACCAAAACCAAAATTAGTAGAAGGAAAGGAAAGTTGTTTTTTGAAAATGTTAACAAAATTGATAAACCACTAGCTAGATTAACGCGAGAGAGAGAGAGAGAGAGAGAGAGAACAAACACAAATAAACAAAATCAGAAATGAAAAAATAGATACTACAAGTGATTTCACAGATATACAAAGGATCATTAGAGACTATTAGGAACAAAAATATGCTAATAAGTGAAAAACTTAGAGAAAACGAATGGATTTCTAGACACATGTAATCTATCAGGAGCAAACCAGGAAAAAATAGAAAACCTGAACAGATCAAGATTAAATCAATAACAAAAAGTCTCCCAACAAATAAATGTCCAGGACTAGATGAATTTACTACTGAATTCTACCAAACTTATAAAAAATTGACAACTCTTCTCAAAGTATTCCAAAAAATTTGAAGAGGAGAGAATTCTCCCTAATCCATTCTATGGGGCCAGCATAACCCTAATACCCAAACCAGACAAGGGTGCAACCAGGCCCATATTCCTGATGGACATAAGTGCAAAAATCTTCAACAAAATACTAACAAACTAAAGCCAACAACAAATACACCATGTTCAAGTAAGATTCATTCCAGGGATGCAAGGATGGTTCAATATGCACAAATCAGTAAATGAGATGCATCGTATCAATCAAATGAAGGACAAAAACCATGGGATCGTCTCAAGAGATGCAGAAAAAACATATGATAAAATTCAACAACACTTCATGATAAAAACTCTCAACAAATTATACATAGAAGGAACATATCTCAACATTAATAAAGGCCAGTATGATAAACACACAACTACATCATACTGAATGAGGAAAAGCTAAAAGCCTTTTCTCTAAGAACTGGAATAAAACAAGAATGCCTACTTTTACCATTCTCATTCAGTGTGGTAATGGAAGTTCTAGCCATAGCATTTAAACAAGAGAAAGAGAAAAAAACGGCATTCAAATTAGAAAAGGGGAAGTCAAACTGTCCCTCTTTGAAGATGACACTATCTTATATATAGTAAAACCTAAAGACTCCACCAAAATATTTTGAACTAGTAACAAATTCAGTAAGGTTGCAGAATACAAAGTCAACATTAAAAAATCAGTAGCATTTCTATATACCAACAATGAACTAGCTGAAAAAGAAATCAATCCCATTTATAATAGCTACAAAAAATACCTAGGAACAAATTTAACCAAGGAAGTGAAAGATCTTTGCAAGTAAAAGTACAAAATTCTGATGAAATAAGTTGAAGAGGATACAAACAAATGGAAAGACATCTCATACTCCTGGATTGGAAGAATTAATATTGTTAGAATGACCATACAGCCCAAAGAAATCTATAAAATCAATGTAATCTCCATCAAAATAACAATGACATTCTTCACAGAAATAGTAAAAACAAAGCTGAAATTCATATAGATGAATGACCCAAAAGACCTCGAATAGCCAAAGCAATACTGAACTAAAAAGGACAAAGCTGGAGGCCTCACACTACCTGACTTCGAAATATACAAAAATCATGATTGTTTTGACACATCTCATACAACATGCAACAGTGACCAGCACATCACACACAACATGCACTTAGTTATGAATGCATCTCATACTTGTTAACAGTTACAGATACATTTCATACAAGTCCTCATAACATGTGCAACAGTAATACACATTACAAAAACAAACAAAACAAAACAAAAACCTAAAATATACTACAAATCGATAGTAACCAAAACAGCACCCTATTGGTATAAAAACAGACACATAGACCAATGGAATAGAATAGAGAACTCAGAAATAAATCCATGTAGTTACAGTCACCTGCTTTTTGACAAAGACACCAAGAACACATTGGGAAAGAACACTCTCTTCAGTAAATAGTTCTGGGAAAACTGGATATCCATGTGCAGAGGAATGAAACTAGACCCTTATTTCTCACTATACACAAAAATCAAATAAAAATGGATTGAAGCCTTAAATAGAGGACCTGAAACTATGAAACTACCAAAATAAAACATTGGGGAAATGCTCTAGGACATTGGTCTGCATGAAGATTTTTTTGTGTGTATGTGTGTGTGTAGGACCTCAAAAGTACAGGCAACAGAAGCAAAAGGAGACAAATGGGATTATAACAAGATAAAAACTTCTGTACAACAACCAATTAAGTGAAGAGACAGCCTGTTGAATGGGAAAAAAGATTTGCAAACTATTCATTCAACAAGGGCCAAATATTCAACAGCAAGAAAAAAAATTCCATTAAAAAGTGGACAAAGGATCTGAATAGATATTTCTTAAACGAAGTCATATAAATGGCCAAGAAATATATTAAAAAACACTCAGCATCACTAATCATCAGGGAAATGCAAATTGAAACCCTAATAGGGTATCACCTCTTCCCCAGTTAACAATGGCTGTTATAAAAAGACAAAAAATAACACATGCTGGTGAGAATACAGAGAAAAGATAACTCTTATACATTATTGGTGGGAATGTAAATTTAGTGCAACCTCTATGGAAAACAGTATGGATGTTTCTTGAAAAGCTGAAACTAGAACTACCATATAATCTAGCAATCCCACTACTGGGTATTTATCCAAAGAAAAGAAAATCAGTATGCCAAAAGGATGTCAGCACACCCATATTTATTGCAGCACTATTCACAATAGCCAAGACATGAAATCAACCCAAGTGTCCATCAGTGACTGAATGGACAAAAAATGTGATATACATACAGTCATCTGCTTTTTAACAAAGGCACCAAGAACTGCATCAACCTACAATGGAGTATAATTTATTCAATAAAGAAATGAACTCCAGTCATTTGCAGTAACATGAATGGAACTGGAGGTCATAATGTTAAGTGAAATAAGCCAAGCACGGAAAGACAAATATTGCATGTTCTCATCATATGTGTGAGCTAAAGTTGATCTCCTGGATGTAGAGAGGTTAGTTAATGGGTACAAACTTAGGTAGAAGGAATAAGTTCTAGTGTTTGATAACACATAGGGTAACTATAGTTAACAATAATTTATTGTAGATTTCAAAATAACTGGAAGAGGAGATTTGAAATATTCCCAACACAAAGAAAGGATAAATGTTTGAAGTGATGGGTATCCCAATTACCCTGATTTTATCTTATATATTGTATACTCGCATCAAAATACACAGGTATCCCATAATATGCAATTATTATATATCAATGAAAAGATAAAATACAAATAAAGGAAAAATGAAGAATAGCAACCACAAATACATTGGGGAGTGGGAGAAGTAGAGGAAGATACTGTTTTGAATGAACAGTTCCTATGAGGTTTATAGAAGGAATGATTCTCAGTAGACATTACCTATGGATATCACAGAGTTGAAGTCAAAGAACCATGTAAAAATGACTTAAAATCAGACCAGGATAGCAATTCTGGCTTTACCACTTGGAAGTTCTATGACCTTAAACAAAATTAGTTTCTCACTAATAAAGCAAAGGTAACCTACTTTGTGTCATAAGAATTACATTAACTGATGATTTATATATGAAAGAGCTTTGTCTCCTTATAAACCACTCCAAAACATGATTTCAATTTTGAGGTTAGGCAGCCTGGTAGATTTTTCTTCAGGTCTTGACTGGGATCCCTTACGTGACTGCATTATCTAATGGCTCATCTAGGGCTGGAGTGTCCAACATGAGTTCACTCATATGTTTGGTCATAGATGCTGGCTGATGGCTGCGATGCCTTGGTTCTCCTCCACATGGTCTCTCATCCTGCAATGGACTAGACTAGGTTTCTCTGTAGCATGATTGTCCCAGGGTTCCAAGAGCAAAAACAGAAGCGGCAAGGTTTCTTCAGGGAAAGCTTCCAGAACTTGCACACCATTATTTCTGACACAATCTTTGATCCAAAGAAATCACAAAGCCAGATCAGAAACAAGAGTATCATGTCCTATTGCAAAAGGGCTGGAAAAAGGGAAGGGATTATTGGGCCCATTATTATAATTATTTCTCGTGCCTACTGACATGTGGACTTTCTCAGTCTTTCCCCTTCCTGCTTCTTTGCCTTATCTTAATCTAATAAAGATAATATTGTTTTTGCCTTTTCAGTTTCATCTATTCCCTATCCTTTAAGATGACTTCAGGTTTTCTAGTCTGACTCTCTGAGTGTTTGCTATTTAGAGTTAAGAGAATGGTTAGAGAGAACCATTTTTAAAAAAAAGGAAGAAAGGGGGAAGCAAAAGAAAAATCCAGTGTCTATCTCAGTGGTGGTGGTGGGTGGTGGGTGTTCAGAGCTTTGGAGAGTGGGGAGTCAGAGAGATGCTCCAGAGCTGTAGAAGGCATGTGAGAACAGAGAGGAGAAGAACAAGAATTCGCAGGAGTGTTATTTAAACGTGCAAGTAAAAAATATAATTATTTTAAAATTTCTTTTGACTGCTGGTTTGTACTTCTTTGGATGTGATTTTGCCTGGAGATCGGGTCATACTGTGTCTTAGAATTTATTATTGGGTAAATTATGCAAAATACCTCTTCGGTATATAAGATACGGTGGGTACTCAGTCAATGATACATGCTCTAATGATCATAATGATATCTGGCTACTGCATCCCTATTTTTTAGGCTAAATATGATAGGTCTGCCTTCAGGCTCCCAGGTACATCTTTCCTTCATTCTCATCCACCCCTCATGGTGAGATATTACTTTTGCAAGACCCAAAGTAAAAATCTGAGGCATTGCTGCCAGATATTAATGCAGGTATGGCACCAAGAAGTAATTCCATTTTTCCCCCTTCTCCATGCATCATTTAAGGCCATAGATCCTGAGGAAACTGTCAAAAATACAAGCAGCACTGGCAGGGAGAAAATTCACTGGCATAGATTGCTGGGACTGCAGAACCACTCAGGTCCTGTTCTTGCCATCAGGAGTACAGGAATTTCCAAAGTCCCTGATCTCATATTTCTCCATATTCCTTAGAGTGGGATCCTCCCTTGCATTTTTCTACTTTGACAATGATATTTCCAGTCATTTTGGGGCCATGTAAAACACACTTTAAAAGCTCCCAAAAGTGAACATTTTTCTTCTTTGCAAATGAACATTTTAATAGGAGTTTTTCTAATTTTACTTATTTTTTTCTCTTTATCACTGTGGGAAATTATTTTACATAGCTATTTATTTCCTCATTTATTTTCTGTCTTTCCATTAGAATGTAAGCACCATGACGTCTGACACTTTATCTGTTTTGTTTGCTATTTAATTGGCAGCATTAAGAAAAGTACCTGGCATGCCGGGCGAGGTGACTCACGCCTATAATCCCAACACTTTGGGAGGCCAAGATGAGAGGATTTCCTGAGTCCATAAGTTTGAGACCAACCTGGGCAACTTGGTGAGACCTCATCTCTACAATAAATCAAGAAAAATTAACTGGGCATGATGGTGCATGCTTATAGTTCCAGTCACTTGGAAGGCTGAGGCAGAACGATTGCCTGACCCTAGCAGGTCGAGGCTGTGGTGGCCATGAGCGTGCCATTGTCCTCCAGCCTTGGTAACAGAGTGAGAATCCCACTCAAAATAAATAAATAAATAAATAAATAAATAGAAATACCTGGCACAATCAATAGGTGTTGAAAGCATTAATGAATAAATAAGTGAGTGAATTTTACCTCTGATCTTTTTTCTTAACGTGGAGACTATATTGCTACCCTAAAGTATGGTCAGAACATAATGGACTAGATAAATCTCCAGAACATCATAAACTTGGAAAACAGGGAAATAAAAGTTAAGCATCAAGGTCAATTTATAATGGCAGAGCAAAAAGTGCAAAATCATCTTAAAAAGAAAGACTGGTTTTAAAGCCTGAAGGACTCTATATAGCATGATTGAAAGAATACGGTCAGTCAGAAAAGGCCCATTATGGAAATAAAATTAAAAGACAACTAGAGAGGCCATTTCCACCCCCAGTAGGGGAGAAGCAATTCTGGCTGTTAAACTTGAGCGTTGTATTTCCACTGAGGGCTCTCCCTATTGTAAGAAGTAGTCCTGAGGGTCTTCCAACTGAAGGCTGCTGAGGCCTTAACACATCCATCTGATCTTGAATTCCTGCTCACCAAGCTATCTTCCCGTGGTACCTTAGTTTCCCATCTGGGTTTGCTTTCTGGGAGAAAGTGTGCTGGTCATAACTACCAGAGGCCTCTGGGCCCTACCGCTGTTATACTTCTTTTTGTAATAAAACCAATTAGAAGCCAGGCTCGGTGGCTCAGCCTGTAATCCCGCGCCTTTGGGAGGCTGAGGTGAGTGGATTGCCTGAGCCCGCGGGTTCGGGACCCGCCTGGGCAGCGAGACCTCATCTCTACAATAAATTAAAAAAAAAAAAAAATCAGCCGGGCGTGGTAGCGCATGCCTTTAATTCCGGCTACTCGGAAGGCTGAGGTGGAAGGATCGCTGGAGCCCAGCAGGCAAGGCTGCGGTGGCCGGAAGCGGCCGCTTCACTCCAGTCTGGGCGACCGAGTGAGACTCCAACTCAAAAAAAAAACAAAAACAAAAAAACAAAACTAATTAGAGTTTCACTGTTGTACATCATTTTTGTTATCTTGGCTAATGGGAGTCTAACCTTGAGCGTCAGACCCATTCTCAGCACGCTGGCATTTATGGTTTTGAGCCTGCACAGCCACAGGTCAGACCTACATTTTGCATAGATCACAGTAATGGATGCCCCCGTGAAGGTTCCAGTCATCATCTTCTCTTAGAGCCCGCATGACTTTGCAATGTGTCACTTCCTCTTGATTCAGACATTTTTAGGAAAAATTGAAATGGCCTTTGTAACAAACATATTGCATGAACACTGCTCATCTAGAAAGATATTCCCATACTCTGGTTAGGCCATCATTGCTCCAACCATTTCTCATCTCTTCTTTGGTAACACCCTTCAAGGTCATGTGTGGTAATCTGTCCTAATACTTTAAGTTCAAGCACTGAACTTGTGCCTTATGGGGGCGGAGGGTTAGTTCCTGAGGGACGATGCTACTTAGCAGGAGACATTGGACCTAACACCCACAATGTGAGCACCCAGCTTGGTTAACTATCAACTCACCTGACGTGGTTTCAAATGATACATGGTTGATTCCAGAGGTTAAATCTGCAACCAAAGATCAAAATTTTTCCACCACTCAAGACATTTTAATGAATCTATCTCCATCTCGTGGGGACATTTTCTCTCTAATAAATTAATTTTTCCACAATGACAGCATCATTAAAATAGGTTTATGACTTATCCTCATGTAGTGACAACTTTTAAGGGGCCTAATAATTCAGATATATAACTCCTAGGATCTTTGTTGAAGACAGCTTTCCTCAAAAGCTCTTTTTTATAAATTCATTTTTAACTCAATTGTTGGACAGTTTTACTATGAATGTTAGCATTTTCCACTCCCAAGCCTATTCTATTTTTGCTTACACGTGTGAAAAGAGGGTGTTTTATCTTCTAAAATCTTCCTTTTAATATTCAAAAACCATTTTAAAGTTTTTGAAGGGTGAACATAGAGACAAGACTATTGAGAAGAATTCACACAGTGGCTCTCAACTCTGGCTACACATTAAAATCACCTAGAGCTGCTTTAAAAATATCTGCCTAGGTCCAGTCCCAGAACAATTAAGTCAGAATCTCTGGGGCTGTTTCCCTAGGTGATTGCGACACACAGTCATAATTCATGTAAACCATTGAATTATAAATTCTGGCTAAGGGACTCTAAGCTCTTCTAGGCTCCATAGGACATGGTCAAAAAGCTCTGAAAATCCAGTTGTAGCTATTGCTTTTTTAAAACAATTTTTAATTAATTTATTCTATTTTATTTATTTATTTTATTTTATTATAAAGATGTGGGGTACAAGTCAGGATTAAGTACACAAAGTAATGTACGTGCAGGTAAAGTTTGGGCCTCCAACTGGTCCTCCTTTCCCCTGCTTTAGGGTACCTATGTGTTGTTATGCGCCCCCTCACTTCCTCCCTCCCCTGGCATTGTCCCACGACTGCCGATCTCTCCCTTGTGCTATTGTGATTAATATTCAGGTCCCACTTATGAGTGAGAACACGGAGTATTCAGTTTGTTTCTGTAATAGATCGCTAAGAATGATTGTCTCTAGTTCCATCCAATTTCCTGAGAGGTCCATGATTTTGTCCTTCTTTATGGCTAACAAAAGTTGTATATATTCATTGTGTGCTACTTGATGTTTTGAAATATACACACATTGTGGAATAGCTAAATCAGTCTAATTAACATATGCATTACCTCATATGCTTGTCATTTATTTTTGGTGAGAGCACTTAAATCTGTTCTTTTAGCAATGTTCAAGAATACTACACTTTGTTATCAACTGTAGCCAGCATATTGTACAACAGAGCTCTTGAAATTATTTCTCCTATCTGAAACTTTGTATCCTTTGACTAACATCTCCCCACCCCACACCCCTTCCCTAGCCTCTGGAAACCACCATTCTACTCTGCTTCTGTGCAAACAGTTTTTTTAGATTCCACTTATGAGTGAGAGCATGCGGTGTTTGTCTTTCTGTATCTGGCTTATTTCACTGAACTTGATGTCCTCTGGGTTCATCCATGTTGTTGAAAATGACAAAATTTTCTTCTTTTCAAAGGCTGTATAGTATTCCATTGTGTATATATACCACATTTTCTTTATCCATTCATCTGTTGATGGACACAGGTTGATTCTATAACTGGGGTATTGTGAATAATGCTACAATGAACATGGGAGTGCAGAGATCTCTTACACATGTTAATTTAATATCTTTGGATATATATCCAGAAATGAGATTGCTGGATCTTATGGTAGTGCTATTTTTAACTTTTTGAGAAACCTCCATAATGTTTTCCATAATGGCTGTACTGACTGACACTCCCACCAACAGTGTGTGCAAAGTTACTTTTCTCCACATCCTCAACCTTGGTTTCTTATAAAATAGAAATTCCCCTTGAATGTTCACCAGTCAGGTGTTTCACTGTCTTGTGTAAGGTGCCCAATCAGTCTTGTTTTCCCAGGACTGAGGGGTTTTCTGGGGGAATGAGATTGTTAGTACTAAAACCAGGAGAGTCCCAGTGAACTAGTATAAGTTGGTTACTCTCTTGGTGGATCACCATAAATGGTTTTGGATCATCTAGACTGGAATAAGGCTGCCACAACCCTGGTTTCTAAACTTCAGCTCTTAGCTTGTGTGCACCTGGAACTCTGAGCTCATCTAGGGTTCCTTCATTTGATGTTATAGACTTTTAAACCTTTAACCCATCCTGTTTTCTCTGCTCAATCATCTAATTACTGTGTAAGGGATTTAATCACAATCTGTTATAAAGGCTTTGAGCATGGCTTTGAGCATTTATAATTAGGAGAGATCTCCTATTTATTTGCACTGGAGCTTGGGTGCATTTCTTTGGGCCTTCCCTCACTGAATTTCCAGTATATGGGGGAAGAGAAAGATGGTACCAATATTTTTTGAAGGCTGGGTGCTTTATATATGTGATCTCAATGAATCCTAATATCAAGCTAATGAAGTTGGTATACGGCTTCTATTGTTTTAGATAGAAAAGCAAATCTCAGAGACATTAAGTAAACTGTGAAGTTCAAACTCAGGACTATATGACTGCAATTCCATGTTCTCTGTACAACGTGAGTTCTTTCAATGCTTAATACAGACAAGTTGGACAGGAAAATTGTAAATTTCCAGTGATTTTTGAGAGGGCAGTGAAAGAGTAAATTAGTAATCACTCATTATTTGTAAAGAAACTCTGAGGCTGATCCTACTTAGGAGAAATCTTTGAGTTACTGCGGTGAACAGTGAATTGCTCTTGATGGGTCACTGTGCTCACAAACTGGGAAGGGGAATATGCAAATAACCAGTATTTTTAACTTCCTATAGTAGAGTAAGTCCTGATAAAGGATGATCTAGATTGTTACAGGAGTCCATAAAAGAGGACTCAGGGATAGTTTCCCAGAGGAAGTGGGTAATTCACTGAAATCTGAAGTATGAGGTGTTTAGTATCATAGTGGGGCTGGGCAGAGAATATTCCAGGCAGACAGACCATCAAGTGTACAGGTCAAAAGAGAATTTGGGGAAATGAAACATGTTCAGTATGTGCCATGTTTTTGTGTTTGAGTAGATGGAAGTAGGGATGGTGGAGGATAATGCTGGGGCAAGACTATGCACAATCATAAGCTGTATAAAATAAACTATAAAGTTTATTATAACAGTAAAAAAGGAACCATTTGTGGGTGTCCAGGAAAGACATCAAAAAATTAGATTTGAGATTTTTTGTTTTGTTTTGTTTTTGTTTTTTTGTTTTTTTTTTGAGTTGGAGTCTCACTCGGTCGCCCAGACTGGAGTGCAGTGGCCGCTCCCGGCCACCGCAGCCTCGACCTGCTGGGCTCCGGCGATCCTTCCTCCTCAGCCTTCTGAGTAGCCGGAATTACAGGCATGTGCTACCACGCCCGGCTGATTTTTTGATTTATTGTAGAGATGAGGTCTCGCTGCCCAGGCGGGTCTCGAACCCACGGCTCAGGCAATCCTCTCACCTCAGCCTCCCAAAGGCGCGGGATTACAGGCTGAGCCACCGAGCCTGGCAGATTTGAGATTTTAAAAGTTATCCTGTGACTGGGTACAGTGGCTCACGCTTGTAATCCCAGTACTTTAGGAGGCAGAGGCAGGAGGAGAACTTGAGCTACTCTTTGGGAGCCCAGTAGTAGGGGGCTGTGATGAGCTGTGATTGTGCACTCCAGCCTCAGCAACAGAGTGAGACCACCAACAGTATGCAAAGATCTGCACTGAGTCTAAAGTGTTTCCATAGGAATATTCATTCAATGCATTTGATATAGGGGGGACAAATGCCTGGTTTCTCTCCTTAGCTTTTCCATCCTGTAAACTGGATTTTTCCTGTATGTTTAATGAGCCATTTTGTGTTTATAGTTCTCAACAGTTGATTAAGCATGGGTAGATTGTAATGTGTTGATGTAAGCTGTTTCTAAGTCTTAAAAGATTTTTCCTGAGAAATATTTCCTCAACCAAAAAATAAAAAAATTAAAAAGAGGCTATTCAATTGTCGGGACAATTGACTATCCATATGGAAGACAATCAAATTAGACATCTAACTAATGCCATATATCAAAATAAATTTCAGAGGGACTCAAGTGTTAAATGAATAAAGTCGTACCATAAAAGTTATAGAAGAAAATGAAAAGAGATTATTTATAACCTAGGACTGGAGAGGCCTTCCCACACAAGATGCAAACTCAGACGCTGTAACGAAAAGATTGATAGACTTGATTACTTGTACGAGGATGCTAATTACAGCATTGTTTATAATGGTGAAAAATGAGATGCAATCTAAAGTTTCTTTAGTGGAGAACTATTTAAATACATCACTGAACACTTACATCACAAAGGAGTAATAAAGCCTCCTAGCTAAAAGTAGGCATTCTGATGTCAGGCTACCTGGGACTGAATCTCATCACCATTATTTATTTACTGTGTTTTTGGAAAAATTACTAAAATTATGAAACTCCGTCAATTTTTTTCCTCAATTAAATAGACGTAATTTTGTTTATCTCATTGGGTCATTGTGAGAATTAAGTGAATTGATAGTGTAAAATACTTTGGATAGATCTTGACATTGTTATCTCCAGGTAATTATTAGTTATTGCTATAATGTAGTACTTAAAAAAAATGGTGGGCTCATGTGCAATAATTTAGTACAAGTTCAGACACACTATTAAGAGAACTGGTTTCAGGACAATGTTTGGAGTCTGATTCCATTTGAATAAAAAATGTTCGTATTTACATAGGCGCATATGAAAACAAATAGAGGAGAAGATTATAGAATAGGATCACCCACCGAATTGTGAATGGTTGTTATCTCTGGAGGGCAGTAGGAGTGTTTGGACGGGAATATTCTCATTTTACACAGTATATAGTAATTTTGTATTGCTTCAGTCTTTTACAGAGAAAATGAGGTTATACACTCTTTGTTGAGAAATAAGGGAAGGAAGGAAAGAAGGAAGGAGGAAAGAAGGAAGTAAGACAGGAGAGAGGGAAGGAAAATGTCTTTAACATCCTCTGCTGCCAAGATAAGATAATATTCATAGTATAGGGGCACAACACTCATTGCGGGGGGGGGCACACCACCCCCTTTCCTTCTGATATGCAATACTTGGTCTTAGAAACATGACTTCAGGCACAGGATCTGGAGGGAAGAAGAAAATAAATAGAAATGAGTAGTCCAAAACCTATAGTATGAACAAACTTCAGGGTGAATGTAAAAATCAAATATAGTCAGCTAACACAAAACTGAGGCATTAACTTAAATGGAATATTGTGAATCAAGAATCAATTCTCCTTTTTCAATCAGACCATTAGTACTCTTCTTAAATCTTCTTTCCAGATTTGTGCATTCTTGAAGCAAGAAGAGATTTCTCATAAATTTTCAGGCTGAAAGAGAACATCGAGATGAGTGTGTGTATATGTGTGGTTTTTAAAAAGTCATCCTGGGCCGGGCTCGGTGGCTCAGCCTGTAATCCCGCACTTTGGGAGGCGAGGTGAGTGGATTGCCTGAACCTGCAGGTTCGAGACCCGCCTGGGCAACTTGGCAAGACCTCCTCTCTACAATAAATCAAAAATCAGCTGGGCGTGGTAGCGCGCACCGGTGATTCCGGTACTCGGAAGACTGAGGCGGAAGGATCGCCGGAGCCCAGCAGGTGGAGGCTGCGGTGGCTGGGAGCGGCCACTGCACTCCAGTCTGGGCGTCGGAGTGAAACTCCAGCTCAAAAAAAAAAAAAAAAAAAGTCATCCTGATGTACAGATACAACTAATAGCAGAATAAGCATCCCATTAAGAGGATGTGTAATAAGCTATATGCAAGAGGCTGTAAAATGGATATGTTAAACTACTTAAGAAATAAATGAAATATAAATTACTAAGTGAACAGGGCACTGCAAAATAATTTTTTAAAAACTATAACTTTTGAAGTGAAAAACTAAGCGAATGGATGAGACATTAATCACAGCTGACAAGAAGATTAGTGAACTGGAAGATACACATGAGGAGATCCCTCTGAATGCAGCATAGGGAAATAGGTAGAACATTTGAGAGATAAGTTAAGAGAAATAAAAGATAGTATAAGAAGTTTTTTTCAGCATTAATCTATTAAAAATTCCAGAAGGAAAGAATAAGGTAAATGTGGGGGAAGTAATATAAAAAAGATAATGACTGAAAATTTTCCAGAACTGAAGAAAATAGTCCTGTGATTAAAGAATTATAACAAGACCTGAACAGAATAAATTTAAACACTTCCAGACTTAGATATATCATAGAGAAACTGTAGGACCTCTAAACATAAAACTTAAAAAAAATTATATATGTATAGATTTTTATGTAAACATACATTTTTAGTTGTTTAGGGCAAATGCCTTGGAGTGAGATTGTTAGGACATACAGTAATGATATGCTTAATTTTATAACCAATGGTTAAACTGATTTCCAGAGAAAGTGTACCATTTTGCAAACCCACCAGATGTTCTGCATCCTCATTAGCACTTGGTACTGTCATCATTTTTATTTAGTCATTTTAATAGGTGTTTAGTAAAATCTAATCATGGTTTGATTTCTATTTTCCTACTGACTGGATATTCAATATCTTTCACTTAAATTGAGATATATTTCACATAACAAAATCCACTCTTTTGAAGCATTCAGTTCAATGACCTTTTTTGTATGTCCACAGGATTCTACTGCCATCATTACCATCTAAATCCAAAATATTTTCATTACTCTTAGAAGAAAACTCAAACCCATCTCCCCTTCCCTCTGGCTCTTGGCAACCACTAATCTGCTTTCTGTCCCCATGTATTTGTCTGTTTTGAATAATTCATTAAAATGAAATAATACAATACGTGACCGTCTGCATCTGGCTCCTGTCACTTAGTGTATTTTCAAGGTTAACTCATGCTGTACCATGATTCAGTACGTCATCATTTTTCTATGGCTGATATAATACATTGTATGGATAAATCACTTTATGTTTTCATTTGTCTGATGGACATTTGGGCTGTTACCACTTTTTGTGTACTATGAACAGAGTTGCTATAAATTCTTGTGTACAAGATTTTACGCATACTTATGTCTTATGAATGTACATCTATGAGTGGAATAACTGGGTCCTATGATAACTCCAGTTTAACTTTTGAGGAACTGCTGAATTGTTTGCCAAAGTGGTTGCACCATTTTTCATTCCAACCAGCAATGCATGAGAATTCCAATTTCTTCACATCCTCGCCAACACTTGTTATTCTCCTCACACCTCTTTAAAAAAATTATAGTCATTCTAATGAGTATAAAGTAGAATCTCATTGCAAGTTTGATTTTCATTTCTCTGATGATTGACAATGTCAAGCATCTTTTTATGTGCTTGGTGGCCTTTTGTATATTATCTATGGAGAAATATCTATTCAAATCTTTGTCCATTTTAAAATTAGGTTGTCTTTTTATTATTGAGTGTAGTCATTCTTTACATATTCCAGATGTGAGTTTCTTATTAGAGATATAATTTGCAAATATTTTCTTTCATTCTATACATTGAGTTTCTACTTTCTTGGTGGTATCATTTGAAGAATAAAAGTTTTAAATATTGATATAGTCAATTATTTATTTTTTCTTTCGTTGTTCTAATTTTGGGTGACATATTGAAGAACACTTTGTCAAAGCCAATGTCATGAAGGTTTATCCTATGCTTTTTTTTTTAGAAGTTTATAGTTTAGCTCTCATATGTAGATCTTCGACCCATTTTGAACTAATTTTTGTCAATGGTGTGAATTAAGGTCCAACATTATTCTTTTACCTACAACCATCTAGTTGTCTCCCCACCGTGTGTTAAGAAGAGTATTATTTCTTCAGTGAATGCTCTTGGAACCCTTGACAAATATTCGTTGACTATAGATGTGTAGATTTATTTCTGGATTCTAATTTCAATCTTATTTATCTATATGTCTTTCCATGTACCAGTACCATACTCTCTTGATTATTGCTGCTTTGTAGTAAGCTTTGAAATTGGAAAGTGTGAATCCTCCTTTCTTGTTATTTTTTTCTGACTATTCTGGGTACTTTCAGCTCCATAAGAAATTTAGAAAGAACTTGCCAATGTCTATAAAAAAAGTCAGCTGGAATTATAATAAGAATTGCTTTGAATCTGGACATCAATTTGATAACACTATTATATAGGATACCTTTACATTTCTTTAGATTTCTTTAACTTTTTTCTTTTAACAATGTTTTGTTGTTTTAGTGTATATGGTTTTCACCTCTTTTGCTAGATGTATTTCTATTTCATTCTTTTTGATGCTATTGCTAATAAAGTTGTTTTCTTAACTTTATTTTTGAATTGTCCATTACCAAATCATTTCATTTGCATTGTTCACTGCAAATATATAGAAAAACAAATTTTCAAATATTGATCTTGGATCCTGCAACATCACTAAACTCATTTATTAGTACGAGTAGGTTTTTCTGTGAATTATCTAGGATTTTACATATATAATATGTCATATGAAAATAGAAATAATTTGACTTCTTCTTTTTCAATATGGATGCCTTTTCTTTTCTTTTTCTTTTTTTTCTTATTCTGAATAGAACCTCCAGTAGTGCTGAGTGGATAGTCTTGCCTTTTTCATGATCTTAGGAAGAAAAGCATCCAGTCTTTTACCATTAAGGTTGATCTTAGCTGTGAATTTTTTATGGATACTCTTTATATCTAAGTTGTGTGTGTGTGTGTGTGTGTGTGTGTGTGTGTTTCTAATGTAAACAATCTTGTGCATTTAATTTCAAATTCCAATAGTTTTTTTACTGTTATATGAAAAAGCAATTGACTTTTACACTTGTATATCCTGTAAACTTACTATCATTGTCTTATTTCATCAACTAGGACTTTCAGTAGGACCTTGAATAAAAGAGGAAAGAGAGGACCTCCTTGTTTTGTTCCTGAATTTAGGGGGGAAATGTCTAGTTTCTCATGATTACATAAAATGTTAACTATAGGTTTTCTGTAAATTTTCTTTATGAAGTTGAGGAAGTTTCCTTCTATTCCTAGTTTGCTGAGAGCTTTTATCATGAATGGGTGTTGGATCTTGTTAATTTTTTTCCTGCATGTATTGATATGGTTATTTGACTTTTCTTCCTTGAATCTTTCTTCTTCTTATACATGATGTGATTAATTACATTAATCAATTTCTAAATGTTGAACTAGCCTTACATGCTTTGAATAAATCCTCTTGGTCATGGTGTATAACTACTGTTATACATTGTTAGATTCAATTTACTAGGATTTTGTTGAGAATTTTAAAATCTATGTTCATAAGAGATATGGGACTTTAGTTTTTCTTCTTGTGATGGTTTTGTCTGGTTTTGATATAAGGGTAACACTGGCCTCATAGAAAAGGTTAGAAAGTGTTCCCACTACTTCTATTTTCTGGAGTGATTGTAGAAAAATAGTACTATTTCTGCCTTAAATATTTAGTAGTCTTCATCAGTGAAACCATCTGGGCCTGATGCTTTCTATTTTGAAGGGTTAATTATTAGTTGTTTTTAAAAAATAGATACAAACCTATCAAGACCATCTATTTCTTTTTGCATGAACTTGGCAGTTTGTGGGTTTCAAGAAATTGTTTCATTTCATCTACACTTTTAAAACTGCAGGTAGAGAGTTGTTCATATATTATTTTATTATTGTTTTATTATCCTTGGGATCAGAGGTGATGTCTCCTCTTTCATTTTTAATATCAACAATTTGTGTGTTCTCCCTTTTTATGTTGGGTAGCCAACATAACACTTTATTGAGCTTTTGAAGAAGCAGATTTGGTTTCATTCTTTTTTCTGTTGATTTCCAGTTTTTAATTTCATTGATGCCTGTTCTAGCCTTTATTTATTTTCTTCTGTTTGCTTTAAGCTCATATTGCTCTTCTTTCCCTAGTCCTAAGGTAGAAGCCTGGATTACTGATTTTGGGTTTTTCTTCTTTTCCGTTCCATGTAGTCAATGCCATAAATTTACCTCCAGCCCTGCTTTCATTGCATCACACACATTTTAATAAATAGCATTTTCATTTAGCTGAAAATATTTTTAAATTTCTCTTGAGACTTCTTCATTTAAAAACACGTTGTTTAATCTCCAAAGTCATGGTTTCAGGCTGTTGGTGTTCAAGAGTACTGTGGAACTGGGATGGGGGCGTGGTTGGTATATAAGGCAACTTAAATACCACAAAGTTCACTATTTTTACTGAGACCCAGTTATGTTATAAAAATAAATTCTCCTCAGATTATTATAAGCCACTAGATAATAACCAGAGTCCTGATAATTTAATTTAGACACAATTTTTCAGTGTTTTTGTATTAATAGCTTTTACGAAGAAGAGAATTTCCAGAGATTCTTACTTTGTCATTTTCACTGTTATCTTTCCTTTCTTTTTCTTTGTTTTGTTTTGTTTTGAATTGGCGTCTCTATCACCCAGACTGGAGTACAGTTGCACAATCATGGCTCACCGCAACCTCGACCTCCAGGGCTCAAGCAATACTTTCTCCTCTGCCTTCCAAGCAGAGGAGCTGGGACTACAGAGGTGTGCCACAATCCCTGGCTAACTTTTAAAAAGCTATTTTTTTTGTAGAAATGGTTCTCACTATGTTGCCCAGGCTGATATCGAACTCCTGGAATCAAGAGATCTCACCTAAACCTCCCACAGAATCATATATTGGTGCACATATAGTTCATGCTTGAAAATTTTTGATAGATCATTCTATCATCATTATCACAATGCAATTATGTCTTCTGAATTTAAAATTTAACTTTTTCTTTTCTATGACCATAAGGCTTTTTTTTTTTTTTTTTGAGTTGGAGTCTCATTCTGTTGCCCAGGCTGGAGTCAAGTGGCATGATCACAGCCACCGCAGCCTCAACCTGCTGGGCTCAGTGTCACCACGCCCAGCTAATATTTTGATTTATTGTAGAGACGAGGTCTTGCCAAGTTACCCAGGCTGGTCTCATACCCCTGAGCTCTGGCAGTCCTCTTGCCTTGGCCTCCCAAAGTGCTGGTATTACAGGCTTGAGCCACCTCTCCTTGCCAGGCTTTTAGTATTAAACAAAGATCTTCTGTATTGAGCTATAACTATAATTATTAGTAGTACTATAATTGATCAAATATAAAAACTTACTTTGAATTTTTATTAATAATTACAGGCATGAATCACATCGTGACATTCTGGTCATTGATAGACCGTGTATATGACAGCGGGCCTGTGAGATCATAAAGGAGCTGAAAAATTAGAATTCCTATGCCTACAATGGTGATATTGCAGCCACTATAATGTAAAGCAATACACTGTGGAGAAACTGGTATAATCAAATCTATGGCACTGCCAATCCTTTAGTAGTATAACACATGCAATTATGCATAGCGCATAGTATTTGATAATAAATGACTGTGTTACTGGTTATGTATTTACTATACTATATTTTTATCATTACTTTAGAATGCATTCCTTTTTATTTATTAAAAAAAGAGTTAACTGTAAAGTGGCCTAAGGCAAGTCCTTTGGGAGGCATTCCAGAAGAAGGCATTGCTATCATAGTAGATGGCAGCTCCCTGTGTATTATTGCTCCTGGAAACCTTCCGCTGGGACCAGATGTGGAGGAGGAAGGTGATAATATTGATGATCCTGGTTCTGTGTAGGCCTATGCTAGGCGTTTGTGTCTTAATTTTAAATAAAAAAATTTTTAATGGAAAGAAGCTTATAGAATAAGAATATAATGAAAATGTTTTTGTGTAGCTGAATAATGTGCTTGTGTTTTAAGCTAAATGTTGTGACAAGAGTCAAAAAATTTTTAAAAAGTTTATTAAGTTAGAAAGTTAACCATAATTAGCTTACTGTAATTTCTTACTGAAGAAAAAACCCCACATTTTTTTCATACATTTAGTGTAGCCCAAGCGTACAGTGTTTGTAAAGTCTGCAATAGTGTACAGGAATGTCCTTCACATTCACTCACCACTCTCTCACGGACTCAACCCTGAGCAACTTCCAGGCCTACAAACTCCATTCATGGGAAGTGCCCTGTACAGGTGAATCATTTTTCATTTTTTAATACCACATTTTTGCTGTACCTTTTTTGTGTTTAGATATGTTTTAAGATACACAAATGTGTTGTGTGGCAATTGCCTACACTCTTCGGCATAGAGACATGCTACCCAGGTTTGCAGCCGGGAGCGGTAGGCTACACCATGTAGTTGAAGTGTTCAGTAGGCTAGACAATCTAGATTTGTGTAAGGACACTCTATGATGCACCCAGTGATGAAACTGACTAAGGATGCATATCACAGAACGTATCCTTGTTGCTATGTGACACATGACTATATTCGATATAAGGAATTTTGATCTAAAATATATTTATTCATGAGAGGAACGAGACTCTTTTCTAATTCTTTCATACATCCCTGTGTGAATATGACTTATTTATGCAAGGAAGTCGAGCCCAGCATTTAATCACTACTCAATTTTTAATAGCTGTAAGCACTGAGAAAACATGTACATGGAAAAAGATACACAGAGATAAACGTTTGCTATGTCACTGTCACTTGATTCTTTGAGTGTCTTTGAGTTATTTGTCAAAAATTGCACAATGATTTATCATGAATATTTTTAATTTTGTTAAAAGCAAAGAATTGGGAACTACCTGTATCCCTTTGTTAGAGTATGATTCACCTTTTCAATTACGAGGAAGTATCCAAAAAAGGTTTTTACAATACTATTAATTATCCATTAATAATCCCAGATATTCTTTCACTTAAAGGCAACTTGTTTAACCAGATATACTTTTAAAAATTGCCAGGAAGATCAAAATATTGTTAATTTCCTTCCACTTTGGCTGAGACAATATTTCTGACACAGTGTTTTTTTGTTATCAAATGGGTGAGAATATATTTTCATCAAAACCTTGGAACTATAAGTTTGGTATTTTTGTTTTGTTTTGTTTTTTGTTTTTTTGAGTTGGAGTCTCACTGTCACCCAGACTGGAGTGCAGTGGCCGCTCCCGGCCACCGCAGCCTCCACCTGCTGGGCTCCAGCGATCCTTCCGCCTCAGCCTTCCGAGTAGCTGGAACTACAGGCACACGCTACCACGCCCGGCTAATTTTTAAAAATTTGTTGTAGAGATGAGGTCTCACCTGCCCAGGCAGGTCTCGAACCCACGGGCTCAGGCAATCCACTCACCTCAGCCTCCCAAAGGCACAGGATTACAGGTTAAGCCACTGAGCCCGACTAAGTTTGTTTTTTAAAATATATGCTAATGCCTTCCATACACTCTAATTGGCAAAGTCAATCCTTGTTGTAAAACCAATCAAATTGTCCTTAGTTTCCGTTAAGAAAGAAATCTGACATTGTTTTTCCAATTCAACCAAATATGTTAATAAGCATTTCAAAGACTATTATAAATACTATTGGAAAAAAACTGTGGAACCTATCTTGTAAGATAGATAATAAAATCAATCAAGTCAGGATTAAAATGATGCAGCACTAATGTAATTTATTCTTCTTACAATGTTAATAAGAACAAGATCATAAATCAATATGCAGCTCCTCCATACTGAATTTGTAATAGGACAATATTATATGTATGTAAAAGAATGTTTATGAAATAAATATGGTAAATACAAATGTGTGCATGTATCAAACATTTGGTTTCTGCTTTGGAGAATAATTAAATAAGAGTCAGAAATAAAGATGAGAAATAACTCTGTTAATTTTATGAAACAGCATGATCAAACTTATAAGGTAATGAAAGTAAATGATATCCAATTGCTGACAACAAATCCATCTGAAAGTTATAATTTTCTCTTGTATTAATAGGAAGTGGAAAACACTAACCCTTTGAATATATGAGGTTCCTCCAGTTTGTAGTGTGATACCATTCCTGGGGCGGGGGGCGGAGACTGGAACCCACATCCTGTGCCACGTGTCTGAGTGAACTCAGAGCTGAGTGGAGGGACCTCAGTACCCGATGGGGGTGGTGCCAGATGCTGTGGACAATGCCTGTGAGTTGCTCTGAGCAAGGGGGTGTAAAGGATGGACCCTGACCCCTAAGGAAAGATGGACCCTTCCCTCCAGAAGCTCCTCACCCACTTCTCTGCATGATTTCCTCCTGCTCCTTGGTAATCTTCCACATACTTTCTTTCCTTAATAATTGCTCTAATTTTTCTGCACTCCACTAACACTGTGCACCTCATTCTGGACTTCTTGAGTCTGGTTTGGGTTTCTAACACCCCTGCAGCTTCAGTGACTGGCCAACGTCCTATGAACTTGGCCCAGAGGCCAGAACCCATTCTTCCCGCCTTCCACCCCTTCCTTCCAGAGAGGGACTCATCTCACCAGAAAGGCTGTCTCCCAGCACATTCAGTGTCTTGGAGGCCTCTCTGCTCCCATCTCCAGAAGGCCGGTGTCCCCCACCCCTGCTGGGATCAGTCCAGCCTCGTGTTCTACATCAGGGTCCTGGGTTAACCCCTCCTGCACCTGTAGATTTATTCTGCTCTCCCGAAGCAAGCACATATCTGCATCCAGAAATGCCTCCTGCGATGGTGGTTTGACTGAGGGATAGAGACACCTATTTCTTTTTTAGGTGTTGTCATGTCCCTGTCTATACCAGATCTCCTCTGTGTTAGACCACTGGGTGGTTTCTAAGGTGTTAGGCAGCTGGGACCCAGTGAGCAATCTCGGAGGGGATTCCTAGTGACCCATGACCCAGCTCTGGAGAATAATTAAGTAAGAGTCAGATATAAAGATGAGAAATAACTCTATTAGTTTTATGAAACAGCATGATCAAACTTTTCTTATAAGGTAATGAAAGCGAACGATATCCAATTGATAACAACGAACCCATCTGAAAGTTGGGGGCTCAGCAGTGGGATGGGGGTACATTAGTGCCTTCAGACAGACCCCACAACTCGCAGCTAGACGACCTGCTCTCTGGGGCCATGTTGACTTTTAGACACTAAGCCACCTGATCACTGATTCTCCCAGTGACCTGCCCCGCCCAGGGTGCCCCAGTCAAGCCTGGTTACTTGCCCTCCCAGTGACTATCTTTTACTTCCATGGAGTACTTGTCCCATCCCTGGGATGGCCCATTTCATCTTTTCTGCTGTTTCTAAAAGACCATAACTTCAGCATGCACGTTTGCTGTCTGTGCAATACTGCAAGAACTGTTGGATCCCTTAGGAGGTCCTCACTTCCGATGTACAGGGCTTTAAACAAATTCCACAGTGTCCCATGGTGTGGGCTTAGAAGCTTCACTGGGAAAGGGAGATCTGACAAAACCTGGATGAGCAAAGAAAAATAAAAGGTGTCCCTTTGTTCCCATGGGCAGGTATGAGGACCCGTATCTTTTTCTCCCACCAGGAGGAGAGGTTGGACTTTCCCAGAGCCTCAGGTACTGACCAGTTTGCAGGCCCAGACAACCCTGTTAAACAGCTGACACACCAAATCCAAATTGCCAGGCTCCAGACATCTGCCTCCACAGGCAAGGCTGCTTTCTTATGCGTGCTCTAAAAATGACCCACTGGTAGGGACAAATCCTCTAGAAGAGGGTAGACATGCTCTGAGTGACCAGAGATTGTCCAGGTCTCAGCCCATAGGAGGCTGGGGTCCTGGCCCCTCATTCCTTGCTGATCCTGGCCTTGTGGATTTTCTCTTCCCCACAGAAACCTATTCCTTAATATGTACCATGTAACACATGGAGTTTATGCAAAATGCAGGGCCTGCAATTCACAATTGCAAAGATGTGGAATCAGCCCAAATGACCATCGACTGATCAGTGGATAATTAAAATGTGATATAACCACATATATGAGAGGGGACCTCCCAGAAAAAACCCTTGAATTTATTTATAAAGTTTGTGTGTTTATTCTTACAAGTTTAGACTTCAGTCACCTTCAAAGTACTCTCTGTTTCTGCAGTACACCGATTGAGACACCTTTTCCACTGCTCAAAGCAGTTTTTGAATTTGTTAATTTTAATCTTAGTGTTTCTGCTACTTTTTGTTTCACCTCTTTCACATCGGCAAAACATTTCCCTTTGAGGACTTTTTTCATCTGGAAAACAAAAAGAAATACCTTGGAGTGAGATCTGGTAAACAGGGAATACTCAGGGCAGTGTGGGCAGGAATGCTGTAAATCACCCATCATGAAATAGGCAAATGTGTTGAAAGAATCTCAAAAAAAAAAAAAAATTCACTGAAGCTGAATGCAACCTCTCACCACAATGCTAACTATTACACTGATGCTGATGTGTTCCTAGAACACTTACCTAGCAGGGGAAGCCTGTACGACAAGTGACCCACCCTCTAAAATATGATTCTGGTGGTTATATATATCACAGAATACCATTCTGAATGAAATAATGTATTTTACAGCAACTTGGATGGAACTGGAGAACATCAAAGTTAACTAACGCGAAAATGGAAAATCAAACACCGCCTGTTCTCACTTATGACAACAGGCATAGAGAATGATATAATGGACACTGGAGACTCAGAAGAGGGAGGTGGGAAAGGGTTGGATGGACGGACAGCCACCTGTCAGGTACTGCTCACAGATTATACGAGGGAGGATCCCAAAGAATGAAATTACTTTTTGGAGGGCTTACCCTCCTTGTAGTACAGGCTTCTTCTTCTACGTAAGGTACAATGTGCACAGGT
Source organism: Carlito syrichta (assembly GCF_000164805.1). Taxonomy (NCBI): domain Eukaryota; kingdom Metazoa; phylum Chordata; class Mammalia; order Primates; family Tarsiidae; genus Carlito; species Carlito syrichta. The sequence goes on along the minus strand of NW_007035654.1, from coordinate 61,975 downwards.
GGGGGTGGCCGGTACAATTAAAGCCCAGACTATACAATGCATCTATGTAACTAAAAACTATTTGCAAGTTCTAGTGGACTGAGGTATCAGCGGGAGCAGCCGGCTGGCGGGAGGAGCCGTTATGGGACTAGGGCTGCCGATTAAGCCTGATCAAGATGACAAACTCCCAAAAGCATCGAGACTTCGTCAGAGCCCATGGAGGAAAAGCCAGTGGGGAGCCTGGCCGGGATTGGTAAAGTCCTGGGCAAGAAGCTGGAGGAAAGCGGCTTTGACAAGGCCTACGTGGTCCTTGGCCAGTTTCCTGGTGCTAAAGAAAGATGGAGATCTCTTCTGGGAATGGCTGAAGGACACATGTGGCGCCAATGCCAAGCAGTCGCGGGACTGCTTTGGGTGTCTTTGAGAGTGGTGCGACGCCTTCTTGTGATGCTCTCTGGGGAGCCCTCCAGCCCCAGCCCCAGCATTGAGTCTCCAGAGTTTGCAGCCGAGTAGGGACACTTCCCCTGTCCTCTACAAAGGAAAAGATTGCTGTTGTTGTACTCACCTCCGACGTACTCCAGGGTCTTTGGGAGTTTCTCTTCTAACCATTTAAACTTTTTGTGGAATTTTCACTCTTGCATGCATCTCCCTTCCTTCTTCCCCTGCCAGTTTTCTGGTGAAAGTTATGAGCTTTCCTGAGTGGATTCCTGGCCCCTTCCCTTATCCCCATCCTCACCTCCTGTCTGTTTGATACCATTTGGCTCCTTTTTTGGCAAGAATAGTCACTGTCTTTGTAAAGTTTTTTAGCTCAATAAAGTCGGTGTCCTTAAAAAAAAAAAAAACTATTTGCATATCCTAAAGCTATTGAAATAAATAAATAATAAATACTACAACAAAGACAAAATGCAGTGCCTGGCCTTTGGAGTTGTAGCTGCAAACACCCACCCTGCAAGGGAATTGTCTACATTTAAATATGTGGAAGAGGCAGACTTAAGCATTCACTCTATATCCGCTGCATTGTTTTACACAGTTGTCCCTCAAGAGCAATGTGTTCTTTGCCAATAGCCTGGGGATGGGAAAGTGAAGTCGTTAAACAAAAATTTTTATTACTCTCCATACTCCTCTCTACTCTAAATCTCATTCATGGCATCCAACACCGTTACCCTCAGCAGAAAAATAAATAAGCAGGAAGAGCTGAAGCTCTAAGGATCTGGGTACTTGGATGAGTCACCAGGGGCGCTTTCCCCTGCTGGGTACACTGAAGACTTTTGCACCTCTGGGCAATGCCCATCGTAAGAACGAAGATGGGTGAGCTCTTGCCTTTCTTTTCCAAGTGGACAAAGGGTGAGTGAGCAGGGAGCATTCTTGGGCAGATCAGCGTTAGGACAGAGGAGGACACAGAGGTTGAGTATCTAGAGGATGAGTCCCTTCTGTCCTTCCATGTCCAGGTACGCCTTTGAAAGTCTCCACAGACCCCTAGAGGTGTACTTTCCCTACTTTGAGGACCACTGACTGACTGGTCTAGAAATCTAAGATTCCGAGGTGTCAGGCTCAGGCTAGTGTACCTGGGGCCCAGCGTGGAAACCGATAGCCTCCTTGGAATGGTTACCAGAGATGCTGCATTACAGACAGGATTTTCAGGTGATGGAGGTTTTCTTCTCTCCACTGATCTGAACACACAGCCATGGGAGTTAACCAATATTATCTTTTCTGTTAATATTCCTCTCTGTTTATCTTCTTCTGGCCATGTGGTTGCCTGGCAGGTCCTCCAGCACACCAGGCACACTCAATCCGCATGGCCTTTGCACTGGCTGTTCCTTCTGCTGGAAAGTCCTCCAGATAGCTGCAAGGCCGACTCCCTCACCTCCTGTGAGTCTGTTCTCCAGGAGGTCTGCCCTGACTATACTAGTTAAAGTTGCAAAGGCATATTTCTCTCTGCCTCCTGTCCTTTCCTCATGCCCTGACTTATTTTCCCCTGTAGAATTTATCATCTCCTAACACGACTTGATTTACATTTTTATTATGTCTAATTTTACTGTCTTTTTCCACCACCTCTCAGAATTCTTTAGGGCAAGGATCCTTGCCTACTTTGTTCACTGATGTGTACCAAATGTCTAGTAGGGAGCCTGGCGCATCGTTGGTGCTCAGGAAGTGAGTGAATGGATGAACAGACTCACTTGATAGAGAAGACAAGCTCACCTTTCAAAGCTGAGCTGATCTATACAACCTCTCTCTCAAAAAATAGAAAGTGCATCATAGCAACAAATTGCACCTCAGTTCTGAGAAGTGACCAGCTTTTCTCTTTTTCTCCTCCTCCTCTGTTCTTCCTCCTTCTTTCTTTTTCTTTTTTTGTTTTACTTGTTTATCAGCCAGAATAAACCTATGACCTTAATTAACCTCTTTAGTCTCATCTCTGGCTCGTTATGACGTCACCCAGAGTCTGCAAACTGTTTTATAAAGATATGTTTTATAAAGCCCAGAAAGTATTGACTCTCACAGTGTTTTTAGAATGATTGAAAATGCATCTCCAGTCTTTGAAAATTAGGATGGTCAAAGATATGAAAACTTCAAAAAAATCCAATATATCAAAACACCTTCTGTTTTTTGGAAAACCAGGTTTGGCAACATTGGGTCACAGCCCTAGTCAGCAGGATCTCAGCCCCCAGCCGCCCTGTTAGACAGGGCACCATTTCCATCTACTGTGTCCCTGATGCTGATACCGAGATTGGTAGTGCTCCTGTTATGCTGTGGCTCCTTCTATAGCCTGCTTTATTTACTCTGTGATCATACTCACTTGGCTTCTATAGACATTTAAGTTTACAGTTCTTGATTCTAGAAATAATAAAGAGATATTCAGTTCCCGGGATTTGTCTTGGGAGCTTTCTTGTTTCCAGGCCTTTGGCAATGCTGTCTTTCTACCTGGAATACTTATCTTCTCTTCCTCCCTGACCAACTTCTACTTATCAGCTTGGATGTCACTTCCTGTGGGAAACATGCTTCAGTTTTCTTTTCTTTTCTTTTTTGGCATTAAAAACAATTTTTAAAGATGTAGGGTACAATTCAGGATTAGTGGTCATTGTACAGGTAAAATTTGGGCCTCGCTTTGGTTCCCACTTTGCTTGGTTTGAGATCAGGTACGCTTATCGATGTTATGTGCCTCTCACTCCCTCCCCTGGCAGTTTCCTAATAATGGGTTAAGTGCCCTTCCCAAATCCTTTCATCCTACTGTGAAGTCATCCGTGTCTCTCTGTATGATAATTTCTTGTCTTCTCCATTCGATTTAGAGCATTCTTAAGGTAGGAACATGTCTTTTCACCTTAAGTCTAGGGGTTGGCCTAATATAACCCACAGGTGAAACTAACATGCTGCCTGTATGTGTACAGTTCTCACATGTTGGGAGCCAACATCTATAGCTACATGGCTGAGGCCTGTAAAGGCCCATCTGGAAGATCGCCTCTGACATAGGATATCACTTATACCTATAATATTGGCATGTGATTAGTGACCAGTGTGCATACATGGCAGTAAAACTTATAAGTAAATATCAATATGCCTGATGGAAAGTGCATAGCAGAATTATTTTTCTCTGTCTTTCTAAGTTTTACTTCTTTCTAGATATTTTTTAACTTCTATTTCTTGGTAGACTGGTTAGTTAGCTCTTGTTCCCAAAGGCAGTTTCTCCTAGGATTAAGATTAGAAACTAAGTTACCATAATAGTTTTATTGCCCTGCCTCTAGCCAGGCAGGACGTTTTTCTAGTTTCGTTACATGCCAAAACTCCATTTGCTTCAGCCCGTGGTCATTGTCATGGAAACCGTGCAGCCCATTATTCAAGAGTGTGACAGCTACTATTTGATTTTTAGAATTGACTTGTTTGGATAAAACATACATTTAAGACGATACAATTTCCATCGAAAAGATTTAAACAGTAATAAGCATTCATAGAAAACTTTTAAGTTTTGTTTAAGCTTTTAAGTTTCCTTTTCTCAGATTATGACTTTAGTTCCTGTTCCTGTAGGCCAATTTTAAGTATACCAAAATTTTCCCAACAGTGCTGTTTTTGCTTCTAATATAACAATAGGAAATTTTACACGTAGCCATGTATTAATGTACTAGGAAAAAAGATTTAAGTTTTGGGTTAAAGTCCAATCACTAGATCATATAAAAATTAAAAGTTTAGGTTTATGAAACTCATATAAGTCATGGTAAGGAATGAGATTTGAATTAATTGTTATAGAGTTACAGGACACTACGTTGAATCATAATAGGTTAATAGAACAGCTAAGTCATTTAAGTAAACTTATAGATTATAGTATAAAGTTGATAGTATTAATCGTTAAAAATATTTGGAGTCAGTGAACTTGGATTGAACCTAGAGTTAACTCAGAAAAGTTTTTTGTATTAATCAGGGTTTAGAACAAAGAGTATAATATGAATGATTTATTGAACACTATGGAAGACCTTTTGAACAATTGTGCACCTGTGACCTTGATGTGAGTTTTGTGAAGCACGTCAGGCGTCATGGAGTTTGAATTGTCTGCTTGGAACTTGCAAGTCTCGTGATGGTCTTGTGATGCATAATTTGTAAACCGCAATATACATCATGGAATTTGTACGCCCCCAGTAAATAATTATCACACTGCTGGAGGGTATAGAAAATGGTATATAAGTTGGAAAAGGTTTGAATAAAATCGGCTCCAGTCCTGATCAGACTGTTCCCAGAAGAACTGCCTCCGAGTGGTCTTCTCGCCGTCTCCTGATTCTCCGGTGCGGGTCCTAACCCACCCTTGGTCAGTGCTGGTCACCAACACTCACACTAAGAATGATTTCTACTTTTCAAAGTATGGTCAGACAAACAAACAAAAAACAGAGTAAAACAGAGACTGTCTGTGATCTGCAAAGCCTAAAATATTCACTATCTGGACCTTTATAGAAAAAGTTTGTGGATCCCTGCTCTAGCATACCATGTGGTGCAAAACAAATATTAAATAAATGTGAAATGAATCTGTTGTCTTATACTTGGTCTTTCAAGTAATACATAGGTACTGGGAATTCTAAATTGAGTGGAGAGATAAGGACATTGGGGAGCTTAAAAAGATGGTTACCTGACCTCATCTTTTTACTCACTCCAGGGTGAACACACCTACTGCACTCCTTATCACATAATACTACTCACAGATTAGCATATGAGGGAGGATCCCAAAGAATGAAATTACTTTTTGGAGGGCTTACCCTCCTTATAGTACAGGCTTCTTCCTCTAGGTAAGTGTTCTAGGAACCCATCAATATACCAGCTAGCATTGTTGTGAGAGGCTACATTCAACTTCACGAGTTTTTTTTTTTTAATTCTTTCACCATATTTGCCCATTTCAAGATGGGCAATATAAGAGCATACCTTCTCACACTCCATTGATTTGTTCAGCAGTTTTTGACCAAAAACGGCATTGACCTCCCTGCCCCACTGCCTGTATCCACCTGATCTCACCCTGAGTGACTTGTTTTTGTTTCCCCAGATGAAAAAAGTCCTCAAAGGGAAACGTTCTGCCAACATGGAAGAGATGAAACAAAAAATGGCAGAAGCACTAAAAGGCATCAAGATGGACGAGTTCAAAAGCTGTTCTGAGCAGTGGAAAAAGCATCTCCATAGGTATATTGCATCAAGCATAGAGTACTTTGAAGGTGACTGAAGTTTAAACATGTAACAATAAATACACAATTTTTTATAAATAAATTCTTGGTGTTTGGAGGTTCCCCCTTGTGTGTGTGTATATATATATACACACATACATACATACACACATACATATATATAAAACTATGTCTTATTTCTATGTCTATGTCTATGCTTAGGTCTATATTTATGTCTATCTCTTTCTATTTATATTTATATATTCTATTTTTTTTCTTTTTCTTTTTTTTTTTTTGCGTTGGAGTCTCACTCTGTTGCCCAGACTGGAGTGCAGTGGCACGCTCCCGGCCACCACAGCCTCAGTCTGCTGGGCTCCAGCGATCCTTCTGCCTCAGTCTTCCAAGTAGCTGGAACTACAGCTGCGTGCTACCATGCCTGGTTAATTTTTGATTTATTGTAGAGATGAAGTCTCGCCAGGAGGGTCTCAAACTCGCGGGCTCAGGCGATTCACTCACCTCAGTCTCCCAAAGCGCAGTATTACAAGCTGAGCCACTGAGCCCGGCTCTATTTTTTTTTTCTTCTATTTTTCAGACTCTGGGACTTTCCAAGCTTCTCCTAGTCACAGAACATTTGCATTTTCCATTCCTTCTGCATGGAGTGCTTGTCCTACAGACTTTTGCACAGCTGCCTTCTCTTCAGCATTCAAGTTACAGCTCAAATATCACCTTTCAGAGATGTTCCCTTCTCTCTGTCACAGTATCCTATGTTTTTCTTCTTCATCGCACAACTCACCATCTGAAATTATCTTATGTCTTTGCCGGCTTATTTTTTTATGGTCTGTCTCTGTCACCACAGAGGATACAAGCTTGGTGAAGGCAGGCTCGTGGTCTAGTTTGCTTACTTGTTCTATTTCCGCCACTTAGAACTGCCTCTGGCCTATGCCAGCTTCTCAAACACATATTTTTAATAAATACAATTACATAGAAACTGTGCGCCTGATATTCACATCAGCTTCTTTTTTGCAAAGACATTCAATTCAGGGACTGAACCTGAGAGTCAAATCTCTGTCTTAAGAAAAATGAAAATTTTACGTGGTCAAGGTCCATTGCACTAAAGTCGGGTTGATGGTTCAAGTTGTGAGAGTTGTCACGGGGAAAACAAGCGTCTTTGAGGATAATCTGCACATGCAGATGTGGGGACAAGGCCATGTCCCACTTGGCAGGAAATCCTCTGTGCCCTGGTTATGGAGCAGCAGGGATGAGATCCTGGAGAAACTGAATTAATGAGCATCGCTGGCTGGTGGCTGGCAGTTCACTGTCAGCGTAGACATCAAACCCACCTGCAGACAAACAGCTCTGAATGAAAGGAAAAGGAGTGATCATATTTGCTTGCCGCTAGCTAGTGAGTGAGCACTCTCAGAGCCCTTCAAGGCATCAGGGGCTGCTTTGTTTACTGACTTCAGCTCCCTCTAGGGCTGACTCCAATTTAAAATCTGGGTCTCTTTTGATAAAACATAAAGATGGTTCTGTATAATTTAAAGCTCTACCATTCTCATTCTCCAAGAACAAATTTCCGAGAAAAAACGTTTCCAACAGAAAATATGTAACAACAGTGTATACAAAATTCAATTCCAGGGAATAGATCATTATAACCAATGGATGCGAATTTAACCGCCTTTTGGATGTTTAGTGCTAAAGAGAGTATGTCTTGGTCAAGAAAACCCGTCACCACTTGATTCCCATTTTAGCTTATTTTGGTCATTAATGTTTCTGTCTCTTATTCTATCCTTAATACATTAGTAGCTATTCTTCTGAACACTTGGCTAAAGGTTGCCTACTTGGCATGGAACCTAGATGCAGAAATAAACGTTGACCTTCCTGGATATAGTCACAGGATATGATACAATAACACATCACCCTCAGACACAGAGATGCAGCAGCACTTTGTGAGTGGAAATCAAACAAGAATCAAATAGGTAGGTGTAGACAGATCTTCCATTAAGTGTGGACACCTAGTTGGCCTCCTGCACATTCAGAACTGTAAGACACGTTGGAGAGCAGCTAACGTCGATGTTACCAAGACCACACCTGCTGGAAACCAATCACAGGAGAGGACTCAGTCAGAACTGATCTGTTTCCTCTTGGTTTATGAGTTATTCATTTGTTCCATTAACTTTTATGGGTGGTTATTGTATTCCAGTCATCAGACCAGACTCCGGGATAGAGAGATGAATCAGAAACAGCCTCTGTTTTCCAGGAACTCATGAAAGAGTCAAATCTGAAAATAAGCAATGGAGTTGCAACGTGGGAAGTTGCTTGTTGAACTGCAAAACTGAGATTTGTCTTTTGGCTTTTTGACCTCCTTCTTTCAGCTTTGATTTCTTGACCTTTCTGACTCTGCATTACAGACCTCCTGAAAGCCACTCCTTCATTCCTGTGTTCCATGTGGGAGGAGGCTAAGCCCAGGGACACAGAATGACAAAGTGACTCTTGCCCTCTGGGAACTCCCGCCTAGGGATATAGGCAGGCAACTTGGCAAATAATTGCAATACAAAGTCAGTCCTTAATATACCAGTCTCTGTTGGGCGGTGTCTATGATTCCCAGAGTGCTTTAAAAATCAATTATTTGTAAGCCTCACCCCACTCCCAGGCCCTGATCTGTAGATTGGAAAGAAGTTGAGCAATGCATTTGTAACAATCTGCTCTGGGAATTTCAATGTGTAGTCAGGTCTGGGAAGGGGCATTGACAAGGGGTGATAACAGAGGGACTGGGTAGGTGAGAGCTATTGGTTTTCCAAGGTTTCAGAGGAATTAGACTTTGTGACAGGTGTGGTTTGGTTGAAGGAGGGACATTCCAGGGATATAAGATCAGAGGGTACAACGCACAGGAAGATGAATGTCTGGGATGCTGGAGAAACTGAGAAAGGTGGGAGTGGAGGAAGAAGTGACAAAAGCTGATGCTGGGCAGATAAGCAGGGGCTTGATTGAGAAGGTTATTTGGCAAAGAGTTAAGGAGCTTGGCCTGGATTCTGTAGGAAAAGTTATGGTCCCAACAAAGCTCAGGCACACAGTGCTCGTGGCAAGATGGCAAAAGTCTGGAGTAGCAGGACTAGAGGCAGAGGGACTGTCTTAGCTATCAATTGCTACCCCCAAACATAATGGCTTTGGACAAAAACATTTCACTGGCTCCTCACTTGCTGTGGGTCAGGAATCCAGGCAGGGTAGGGCTGGGCAGTTCTGCACCACGTGGTGTGGCTAGGCTGAGCTGAAAGATCTGAGAAGGTTCTGTCCTGCTGCCTGGCACCTCCACGTGGCCTCTCTCTCTTCAGGGGAAGAAGTTGCTTGGAATTCTTCACAGAATAGTGGTTTGAGGGCAGCTGGGCTTCTTACATGGAGGCTGGTTTCCAGAGGTGGCATTCCAAGTGGCAAAGGCAGATGGCTTAAGGCCAGCCTTGGAAGTAACCTCCAAGTTACAGCAATGATGCATTTGACGGTTGAAACAGGTCGCAGGGCCAGCTCAAGTTCAAGAAGGGAAATAGATTCTACCCCCTATTGCGGGAAAGGCAAGGTCATGTTGCATAAGACATGAGGGTCATTGGTGCAACTACCTTGGTAAACACCATCTACCGTAGGACTACTTGGTATATTGTGAATTTTTAGACAAGAGATAAAGAGGTCTGAAGCACAGCAGTAGCAATAATGATGGAAAAGGATATCCCTGAGAAAAGTTTCAGAAGTAGAGTTATGTGACCCATTTTCTGACTGTACTTGAGAGAGTAAAAAGGAAGGGTCAAGAATGATTCCTGAGTTTCTGGTTGGCATAAGTGATAACATCTACTAAGAAAAAGAGATACCTGGGACAGTTTGATGAGTGTGAGCATGATAGAAGTTGAGGTTGGTTTATGACATGCTAATTTTGAGACCCCTTCAGATGGAGAAGTCGAACAGGCACTGGAGCGCAGGAGAGCGATATAGCTTAAAGCTGCAGCAATCACTAGAGTTAAAACTTTAGGAATATATGTCTAACATACCTAGCTGTTGTGGTTTTAATGTGTTCCCTCCAAAATTGAAATTATGCGAATGAGACAGGATCAAAAGAGTGGGTTTTTTTTTTTTTTTGAGTTGGAGTCTCACTCTGCCACGCAGACTGGAGTGCAGTGGCCGTGATCTGCTGGGCTCCTGATATCCTTCTGCCTCCGCGGATCCTTTCGCCTCCGCCTTCCAAGTAGCTGGAACTACAGGCACGCGCTGCCACGCCTGGCTAATTTTTTTGATTTGTCGTAGAGATGAGGTCTCGCTAATTTGCCCAGGTGGGTCTCGAATCCGCAGGCTCAGGCAATCCACTCACCTCGGCCTTCCAAAGCACTGGGATTACAAGCTGAGCCACCGACTCTGGCTAAGAGCAGGCTTTTGAAAGGTGATGGCTCAGCCTGTAATTCCGTGCTTTGGGAGACTGAGGTGAATGGATTACCTGAGCCCATGGGTTCAAGACCCGCCCGGGCAACTTGGCGAGACATCATCTCTACAATAAATCAAAAAATTAGCCGGGCGTGGTAGCGCTTGCCTGTAGTTCCAGCTACTTGGAAGGCTGAGGCGGAAGAATCACAGGAGTCCAGGAGGTCGAGGCTGCGGTGGCCAGGGGCATGCCATTGCACTCCAGTCAGGGTGACAGAGTGAGACTCCAACTCAAAAAAAAAAGATTATTAGGCCATGAGGGCTCTTCTCTCATGAATGGGATTGGATGCCCTTATAAAGCAGTTGATGAAGGGAGTTGGTTCTGTCTTGCCCCTCTGCCTTCTACTGTGAGATGACATAGCAAGAGGGCCCTCACCAGATCCTGGTACCTTGATCTTGAGCTTTTCCTAACCCCCAGAACTGTGAGAGAATAAATTTCTGTTGTTTATAAATTACCCAGTCTCAAGTATTCTGTTATAGCAGCACAAAATGACCAACACAGGCATAGGTGAGCAATTCAAGGTTTAGAGGCTTAGGAAATTGCCCAAGGTGAGAGTTGGCAAATGATATGCCAGGATTTGAACCAGCCTGTCTTATTCCACAACCCATTCTCTTAAGAATTACCTTACCCTGCTCCCTGCAAACAGTCCCTGAGCCTTTGTGGTCTTGCTCTAAGAGGAAGTCATGACCCTGAGAACATTTGCTTCTGTCAGGAGGTCCAGGTGGAACTCTGATCATGATCACAGACTGAGCCATGACCCTGGTCACAGACTGGGCCCCAAAGCTGGTCACACACTGAGCCCTGATTTTGTTACATTCTGAATCTTGACCTGGTCACATCCTGAGACCTGACCTTGCCCATGCATGGAGCCCTGATAAGGGTCACACACTTAGCCTGATCCTAGTCACATACAGGGCCCTGATTTTGGTTACATTCCAAACCTTGACCCTGTTGAGGCCTGTTGAGAAACTCACTTAAAACATAAGTAATGAGAACATTTCCTTTTGAGAGTTTTTGTTCATTCATTTTACTCTTGACAAAGTTAAAGTTTCTAAAACTGACTTTATTTTTAATGTCTATTTCTCTTTTTTTTAAACATATTTTTTATTTTACAATTGTGGGGTACACTTAAGGGTTAGGTATACAAATATGGATTGTGCAGGTTCCCTTGTTGATGAGGTGTGCCCCCCAACCATCCCCAGACAGTTATCGACTATGGTTAATCCCACCTCCCTTCCCCTCCCTGCCCGCCCCGTAGTTTCGTGCCACTGTCAATCCTTTTCTTATATTATTACAATAGTTGTTCAAGGTCCACTTATGAGTGAGAACATGTGATATTCAGATCTTTGTTTCTGTGAGACTAAGTCTGATTTAAATAAATAATTTGTACCCCTAAAACTATTAAAATAAAAATGTAAAGAAAGATCATCTTCTGTTCTTAGATTGTAACAAGACTGTGTCCAGAAACTTCGTTATGATGAAAGCATCTTTCCCAAAACAACCATAAAAATAAAGGAGGGAAATTCTAGGAGTCTGCTAGTCTGAAAAACTGCTAGTGGCTTCAGAGGATTGTGTTTTTTCAAGTGACACATATATAGATTATATATAATAAAAACAAAACATAAGACTTGTTTTGCAATTGAATCTAAATACTTTGCTCCTATACATGAACCTGGCTTTTATGATAAAATGAAAATTTTCTATTCTGGGAAAAAAAACAAACATTGATTATAAGATATATCTATTTAATTTCATAAAATACTAGTCAGGTTTTAGGTAAAGATGGCAAAATAAGAACAGGTTATAGAAACTTTCCTTCCTAATAACTGACCACATAGCTTAAAAATCATAAAATAACAAAAAGAGGAAAGTAGAAAAGGATACTATTTTATGTATTAACTTTAAAAATGTGATTCTAAGAAAAAGGTAAAAATTATTGGCAAGACTTTCTGTTGGCCTCAACACTGCCTCTACGCCACCTCAGAGCTGTATTGGGGAAAGAAGATTGAAAGAGATCTTGAGAATTTTCCTTCAGATCCCACATTTCAAAAGAAATACACTAAGGAAGTGAGTGAGCTGCTTGAAGGAAACATCAAGGAAAACCCTCAAGAGAATGAACATCATTGTGGCATCCTGGGATAGCATCTATTGCAGAGAGAAATCCAGGAAAGACCATTTTTCAGGGCTCTCTGCTGAATTTGGGGATCTAATAGAACATTTTCAATTAAGGGTGATGAACCCAGGACATTTCATCAAATCCTCCAAGGGGAGCCCTTCCTTGTTTCCTCTCTTCCTAAATGCTATGGTCATAGAATTAACAGTACACATTACTCCAGGCTCCTGGCCTATAGCTGGAAAGGGGAGATAAATATCACACTAAGGTGACCTAGTGCCAAAGAGGACCCGTCTATACTAAACTTCAGCAAGGAAAATATGAATGCCCACATGAATGAATGAGCAAAAGTAAAAGAAACAGCATATAATTTCATTATCTTTTTTTTTTTTTTGAGAAACTAGGATTTATTGAGAAGACAGAAAGGTTTCCAGAGCAGGAGGGGACTAAGGGGGTTACCCTCATCTTTGAAATGAGGCAACTGATACTTTCTAACCATAGGGTTATTATGAATTACAAGAATTAGAGGATTAATATATAGAAAATGCAGAGAGTAAAGGCAGACAGATAAAGACTCACTCACTAACTGTAAAGAATGAAAATAATTGTTTTATTCAAATAATACAGAAAAAGGTCAGATCAATATAGCATGTCAGACTGATGAATATACAATCTGCAAAAGTGTACAAACTAAGGGAGAGAAGGTTATCTGAGAGCATTTTATTCTAAAGATCTTTGTAAAACTAAGAGATTTATAAAATAAGTGTTTGACAACAGATTTAAAAAGAAAAATAGAATAAAATGAATAGGAGGAATGCAGAGAAACAAAAACAACTGCATTGCATGAGGCCCGTCTCTGGATGCCAGGTTTTAGAGGTTGGAGGCATATATGGCCAGGTCAGAGGACGCCAAAACATATCCCAAATGTTTCAGTTGGACTATTCCATCACCCCACACTGCAAGAAACTCATAAAAGAGTCTCCAGATGTCACAAGAATACAGCAAAGTAAGATCTTTTCCTATATTTCCTTTCTCCCTGTGCTCAGCTGAAGATAGGTCAGTTGGGAAAACAGGGGAGAAGTGTAGAAAGCAGTGCTGGGAAGGAGAGAAGAAACCTCCCACTAGCCCAACATCTTAATGTCATAGGACCTGGTAAAAGAAGAGGTGTCTTTGATGTTTCATGGTTGCCGTTTGACCATTGCTCCTTCCTTCTCCCCAAAACCTTAACTCCTTTAACAAATGTCATAAGTTACATTACCCATTGACCCTCTTTGTTGCACTTATGCCCAGTTTTTGTGGTCATTCTCTTTGGATTATTCATTCATTGAAATGTTAACAATTGGTTTACTGCCTGTCTCTCCAGTCATCGTGCTTGGTGATTGTAATATCCATGTAGACAATTCATTGAAAGGCCTGACCTGTTAGTTTCTTGACTTCCTCTCCTCTGTCTTTTACTCTGTCACATTAGAGCCACCAGTTCCCAACAACTGTACCTCCTCCAAAATCTTGACTCAAGTTTCCCATTCTACTACCTTTTATCTTTCTAGCATACTTCCTCTAGTTTAAATTTCACCGTCTCGTAAGCACCTCCAGTCATTAAGTCTACTGCTTTTCTTTACTTCCCCTTTTTTTTTTTTTGAGTTGGAGTCTCACTCTGTTGCCCAGACTGGAGTGCAGTGGCCGCTCCAGGCCACCGCAGACTCGACTTGCTGGGCTCCGGCGATCCTTCCGCCTCAGCCTTCCGAGTAGCCGGAATTACAGGTGCGAGCTACCATGCCTGGCTAATTTTTTGATTTCATTGTAGAGATGAGGTCTCGCCTGCCCAGGCGGGTCTCGAATCTGTGGGCTCAGGCAATCCACTCACCTCAGCCTCCCAAAGGCGCGGGATTACAGGCTGAGCCACCGAGCCCGGCTACTTCCATTTTTATCTATCATAAATTCCATGGTTATCATCATAACTACTCACTACTTAACTGCTTGACTCTCTTACCCTTGTCCCTCTCTGTCATACTCATCTAATCTGGTTAAAGGAAGCTCTCTGTTTACTTTTCATTTGTGGCTACGCAGCTAAGTGTGAGGAGAGAGAGAGAGAGGGGGAGAGAGAGAGAGAGAGAGAGAGAGAGAGAGAGAGAGAGAGAGAGAGAGAGAGAGAGAGAGACAGACATACGCAATGGTCTTGCTCTAAATTAGGACTACCCAACTCAGCAAGTCTTACGCATTTTTCTGGTCAGTTCCTTTATCCATTCTCTTATTTAACTATTTAAATTTTCCTTCCAACTTCCCATCCACCTTTATTCCTTTTTCAGTCTAAGCTAATGATCTAGCTTTTTAAAAAATGAGAAAATAAAAGTATTAATTTAATCAGAATATAACCTCTTTATTTTCTACCACTAGACCTGCATTGCTACTAACACCCTTAGTAGTTATACACTTTGTCTTCCCTTCTATTATCAAGGAAAAACTCTCCCTGCTTCTGCCTAAGGCCAATTTTTACTTTTTGCTGTGGATTCCAATCCCACTGTCCTAGTCATACTCTGCTTCTTTAAAACATTTAATCATTTTTCTCTTTCAATAACGATTTTCCCTTCTACTAAATCATTCCTGTCACCACTTAAACATATCAAAATATCTCCTAAATAAAAGATAACTCTTCCTGGACCTCATATCCCCCTCCAAGGATAGCCTTATTGATATGCTTCCCTAAAGGCAAAACCATCCTTCAACTGTTTTCTTCACTTAACCTTCTCCATATCCCATGCTCTCTGAAACATGTCTAATCACCACCACTTGACTGAAACCACTTTTGTCAAAGTCACAGATGACTTCCATGTTCAATCTAATGGTCAATTCCAGAGGCTCATCTTACTAGATATCTTAGTGCATTGAGCACATTAGTGTACTTCCTCCTTCTGGAAATGCTTTCTTTCTTTTTCTTTATTGTATTGTAAGTACATGGGGTTCAAATTAGGCTTAGGTACATTAGTCTGAGTGCAGGTGAAGTTTGAGACTCTACACTCTCCTGGTTTTCCTCCTACCTCTCTGCCAGCTCTGTCACTGCCTTCTTAGTTCATTCCTCCTTCCCCCCACCCCACCAATTCTAAATGTTAGAGTGTCCCAAGGTACAGTTCTTTGATCTTTGTTCTCTTGTGCCTGCATTTACTTCCCAGGTAATGTCATCCAGCTCCACGACTTTAAAATCCCTCTATACATGAATGATTTCCAAATTTACCTCCCCAGCCAGTTCCCTCTTCTAATCTCCAAATCTGAAAACAGAGCTGGTTTCTTTTACCTCCAACTCAGCTGTCTCATAGACATCCCCAACAAAGCATTTTCAAAGCAGATTTTTATATACTTCTTCCCACAAATCTGGTCACATCCCTCCCCATCCATTCTCTCCCATTTCCACAAATACCAGAATCCTTCACAAGCCAAGACATCTTTCTCTTTCTTTCGCAATTATTATAGATTGAATTGTGCCCCCCACCTGCCAGTGATATATTACACTGTACCTCAGAATGTGCCTTTATTTGGAAATACTTTCAGATGTAATTAGTTAGATGAGGTTTATACTGGAGTGGGGTGGGCACCTAATCCGATACAGCTGGTGTCCTTATAAGAAGATGGTCATGTGGCGACAGAGACACACAGGGAAAATGCCCTGTGTGGCGGAGAAGGCAGATACTAAATTTATGCAGATGCAGGCCCAGGAATGACAAAGACTACTAGCAAACTACCAGAAGCTAGGAAGAGGCAAGGAAAGATTCCCTACAGGTTTCAGAGGGAGCATGACCCTGTGAACATCTTGATGCCTAGCCTCCGGAACTGTGAGAAGATACATTTCAATTGTTTTAAGCCACTCAGCTTGTTTTACTTTGGTTCACTGGCTCTAGGATTAATACATGCCACTTACTCCACTCACTAGCGGGTCTTCTTGGCTCCGCCTTTGGAAAGATAGCAATGACCTGTTAACTTGTCTCTCTGCTTCTACCCAAGGAGGGTACCCACCAGGGGCTATATTCCACCTTTCAGTTCAAGTGATCTTTTAAAAATGTAAACCAGGTCATGCCATTCCCTTATTCAAGACCTTCTCGTGGCTTCTTATTACATAGGGAATAAAACCTAAATGGTCTACCCAGGTTTATTAGGCTCCACATAACCTGGCCTCCAGACTCCTCTATCTCCCACCGCTTTCCCTGTTGCTCACGTAGGTCCCACCACACTGGCCTTCTCGCTGTTGCTGTGACACTGGTCCAGCCTCGAGATATCTGCGTTTGCAATTCACTCTGCCTGGACTGTTCTTTCCTCACATATATTCATGCCTCACTTCTTCATCTCATTCAAGCTCCTTTTCTTATCCCCAAAGATACTCTCTATGACGTGCTGATCTTAATTGGCCTCTCTAACACTTTAAGCTGCTTTATTTCTCTTCCTAGCACACAGATGGGGATCTGAAATTACTATATTTATTGATTGCAGAATTGAATTGCCAGTGCCTATACAGAGTCATGCACATGGTAGATACTCAGTGATGAATGAATGAATTCTTGCTTTGGGCCAAAATTCAAATATAAAGTTAAAAAAATGACTCTCATCTCTTCCATTTTAAATTGATTTTTTATAATTTTAGGCAGAACTTTTAAAAATGAATATTTCTGTGATGATGAGACATTTATCTGAAGTTTAACAATTTTGTTAGTTTCTTGTCAATTCCTCTTTCTTCTATTAAATACAAGTAATATTAAATTAAATATATATTTTTTAAATAGTATAAGTAGCATAATCCATGGGCTGTAAAAATGCAAAGAGCAGTGTCTGGGGTGATGGGCACCCCATATAAATGATAATTTATACAGGGGTTTAGATTTGGGGAAAAAGATTTTTTTTTGCTTTCTCTTTTTATACTTTTAGCTATCACTTGAATGTTTATAGTTAGTATATATTCAAATAAAATATACCATCATTGTTCTTTAAAAAAACCCCTCACTGAAGGTTTTAATGACAGAATATTATGAAATCAAAATACACACACACACAAAAACCCAATAAGGTTATGCTCGACACAAGCAGAAATAAGTACCTTCAGTTTTAAGGAGAAACTTAAGTGATGATTTAATTTCACAAGATGTAGGCGAATCAGAAGTTACTTTTTTCACTCAGGCCGATATTTTACAGCTATGCAAACTTGGATGGCAATTCAGTGCACAGAACTCTAGCATTAAGAAGTGGGAAAGGTCAGCTAGGTGGCTCAGCCTGAAATCCCAACACTTTGGGAGGCCAAGGCGAGTGGATTACCTGAGCCTGTGGGTTTGAGACTAACCCAGGCAACTTGGTGAGACCTCGTCTCTACAATAAATCAAAAAAATTAGCTGGGCATGGTAGCACGCACCTGTCGTTCCAGCCACTTGGAAGGCTGAGGCAGATGGATTGCCAGAGCCCACCAGGTCAATCTGGTGGTCAATGGGGTGAGTATGCCACTATACTTCAGCCTGGGTGACAGAGTAAGACTCTGACTTAAAAAAAAAAAGTGGGAGAAAGTTTTCTGGAACTCTGTGAATTTAAACCTCCTATATTCTCAAAGACACTTTACATCTGTCTTTTGGAACCAAAGATGGAGCAGATTTGGCTTTCTCTCAGACATATTCTCTTTGGAGAGAGGCCATGTGAAGGTCACAACGAACTCTTGTGAATGGGGAGGAATGAAAAGTGACTGCCTCTGCATGGTGGTTGTTTGGGAAGCTGCGGCAGGAACTGGGTCTTAAAGAATGTAGAGAGGAGAGAGAAGGGAAGAGAATTCCTGACAGAGGTAACTGTGGAGGTGAAGAAATTGAGGAATGAAAGCTCATGGTCAATCCCAGGAATGCCCAGTAATCTCATGCGACTGGATAGTGAAGGGAATGAAGAGACACAGAAGGAGATGAAGCTGGTCGATGGAGGGGCCGCATGAAGAGGAGTACTGAATGCCAAACTAAAGGGTTTAGGTTTGATTCTGAAGCACACCCCAAAGAGATAATGATCAAAAGTCTGTGTTTCTGAAGGGTGACTCTGATGACTGCATGAGGAGGTGTGAGACCAGGATAAGACCAGAAGCATGGCAAACTTGTTTGGAGGCTGCTGCAATGATGCAGGGAAGAGAGAATGAAGACCATGGAGAAAGATAGGGAGTATATGCAAATTAGAGAATGCCAAAGTAGAAATGATTGGACTTGGTGACTGATTCAATATGACAGGACCTAGAGGGAGATTGGAGAGCAAGGAATCAAAAGATGGCCCTGAGATTTGCGCCATGAACAGCAGCACGTCATCAGGGCTGACCTAATAATTTTCTAAAATGAATCAGCAGTTCCTGTGAAGAATGAACTCCTGGTTCATAAAATCTGTAAATGTTCTTTTTCTGCATGAACAGCTTCAGTTTTTGGAGATTCGTTATTTCTAACATGCCGATGGGGACACACCCTGTCTGGGCAATGTGGTCTTGTACCAATGTGGTCAGCTCCAACTAGGAGAGCTGTTTTAAGAAACGTCCATGAAACATCAGGGCAGGTATGACCATCCTTTTAGACATGCAAAACTTGCAAGTTGCAGAATTCCCTGACAGACTTTTCTAGTGACACCACTGAGATTCAGCTAAGCCACTAGGTGCTGGTAAGTTTTTTAAGCCAAGTTTTAAATGGGAGCTGTCCGTCTCTATTCCCCAAGAAAAAACCAGTTATCAGTAAAAACAGATGTGGTGGTTGCAATATTTAGATGAAATATTGATGACTTCCAAAAGGCCAGCTGGTAGTCACTATTCCTTTTGATTCTGGATTGCAATGATTCAGCTCTGCTGTAATCTCTCAAGGAATTTGGGATGGGGGAGTGTGTGTTTCATGTTGAAACTTTAAGTACTCTCAGCTCCTGGAGTCCCCAAGTTTTCAGAGCATTCTTCCAAGATTAGAAATCAACCAAGGCTCTACACCAAAATTTACCATGTGTGAGTCTAATCTGGACTCATGCTTGAGTTCTTATCTCTTCTTGGCAAAGTACCAAAAAGCTTATCAATGAAGCACATGCTTGAGGTTTATACAGACAGATGCTGGTTTTCCTGACAAACTTGATTTTCAAGGACCCTGCAATGATTTGTGGGGTCAGTTCTGACTGCCAGGTCTTTGCTCCTATAATTCCTTTTATCTGAAGTGTTGCCTCTGTCCTCTTGCTCCTTGCTTAGATTTTTCCCATGCCCAAAACCCAATTCATAAGCTCCATTATTTTTGTTAAAACTTCTCCACTTGAAAGTTATTGATTTCTTCTCTGTGTCTGTTAGAATTTTTTGTATATGCCCTAGATAGTATTTGCTAATTTGCTCTGCTAGCAATAATTTCTCTTACTGGACCTTAAGCATTTGAATGGGATGGGGGTCTGTAAATTGACCTTTGTTTATACATATCTGCCCTTTCCCAACTCTCTCCCTCCAGTGCCCAGCAGAGTGCCTTCGAAAACAGCAACTATTCATCGAGCCCTTTAGTATGATTATAACCTGCAAAAGTTCATATAATCTTCAAAATAACTCAAGGAAATAGATGCTTATTATTATTATTTTTGAGTTGGAGTCTCACTCTGCTGCCCAGGCTGGAGTCCAGTAGCATACTCACAGCCACAGCAGCCTCGACCTGCTGGGCTCAGGTGATCCTTTCACCTCATCCTGCCAAGTAGCTGGAACTACAGGTGTGCGCTACCACACCTGGCCGATTTTTTGATTTATTGTACAGACAAGATCTCGCCAAGTTGCCCAGGCTAGTCTTGATTTAGGTAATCCTCTCGCCTTGGCCTCCCAAAGAGCTGGGATTACAGGTTTGAGTCACTGCACTCGGCCAGATGCTATTTTTAATATCCATTTTATATACTCTTTGACCCAGCAATTCCATTTATAAGAATTTATCCTATAAATATATTTGTGTATATGAAACTGGTCCATGTACAACGTTTTTCATTTCAGCACTGATTGTAACAAAGATGGCAAATCTGCACAATGAAATACTCCTGTAGCTACTGGAAAAAAATCAGTAGCTCTATGTGAGCATAATGGAGGGGTCTTTGAAAGGAGGGACCCTGAGGAACTTAGAATAAACTTAGTTCACATTTTGCCTCAGCATAGCTATTTTTGCTTAGACTAACATGCTTTGAATCTAGCACAGATTCGACATAGATAGATAAATTTCCAATAGGCAGGTTTTAGGAAACATTCTGACATTTTAAAAATTACATTTTACTGCAGGCCAAGCAGCAGCCTACCCAACCCCTTCGGCAAATCTCCCTCAGATGCAAGGCAAGGACAGAGCAATAGAAATGATAATAGATCACCTTTTTGCTAAGGAGTTTGTGGATTGCAAATGTCTGACAGGTCTTTTGCAGGAAAAATCCCTCCCCTTGTCTAATCTCATGTAGCCCACCACCTGAGGGCATGAGATGCTAATGTCTGGCAATGTCAAGATCTAAGACTCATGTGGCTACAATCAACATCAAAGACTCATAGCCCTGGATATTCCTTTTGGCCCAAACCCCTCGGGCCCAAACTCTCTTTACCCCAAAAGCCCTTAAATATACCCAGATCTTGGCCCTTAGATGCCACACTTGCCTCTGAGAGTCGGCCCCCTTTCCAATCTGTGAAAGGTGAGTAATAAACTTTACTTCCTTCTACTTCTTACTTGCTTTCAATCTTGCATTATTCTCCGCGGCATCACACTGGCACCAGCCCACCTCACCTCAGTTTACCCTTTAAGACTTTAAGATGTATTTTTTAAGAAAAGCAAAATAATCAAGTTGTACAGATGGTGTGTGTCATATATTGCTGCTTATGTTAAAAAATGTATCTGTGTATTTATTTTCTAACTATGCATAGAGTTTGTCTACAAGGTTATACAAGAAGTTGACACTTATTACCTGTGGGGAGGGAACTCAGAGTCAGGTTGTCTTGAGTCATCACCCCTTTGGTCTGATGTGACCCCCATGCTTCCATCTTGAGGGTCATCCCTCCCCAGTGTAGCTCAGCCCCTTAAACTAGACCCATACTGCCATGCATGGTAGCTTCAAGTGCTTTATTTTTAGGACTAGTAGAGTTAGAACTAGAGAAATAAGTGTGGAAGAAACATTCTGTAATGTAGCAAGATGCTAGAATTCTTTCTTCTTAATTAAAAACCAAAGCACTGAGACTATGCAGCTGCACATTAAACCCCAAGAGCAGTGGTATGCTCTGTATTAATGGAAATTTCTGAAGGTGATCATATTAAAATGTTTAATTAGGATCTACAAAGGCCAAGGACCCCTCGGATGTCTGTAGAGAGTGAAAGGAGACACTGTGTGCACCCAGTGGGACTCTTCCTTTTTGCAGCCATGCTCCCTTATTTCCCTTCGGGGTGGGTGTCCGTGAAGTTTTCCTCTGAAGGCACTCCAGCTGAGCTGTCAAATTCCCAGGCTTTAATGCATAGTGATTGCTGCTATTTTTGTTATTTTCCATCTCTTTGATGTTGCTCCATTGTCCCTCCTGCGGTTGCCCTTTTCTGTTCTTTAGTATTTTAATTAATGTTGTTTAATTATCCTTGGCCCCCTGAGGCTTTTTGAGGGGTAAATTCAATGGAGGGGACTCAGTGAATGAATTCTCCAGTCTTCTGCTCACTTGTTATCAAGAACTTTCCACCCAGGGGCACACCCAATTATTTCCAAGACATCAATAATGGCAAAGGAAGGGATCATGGGATGCTTAGGAAGAAAAGGGACTTGGCAAATGACTAGTTTTTAATTCTGCAGTTCTAACCTATAGGATGAAGTCATTATATGATTCGTATTACAAGGAAGTAACATTTTACGTTTGTCCTTTTAGGGTTTTTGGGGCCTGATAATTAAATTGGCATAAGATGGATAACAGGAGAAAATCATACAAATTTATTTAATGCAAATTTTATATGGCATGGGAACCATAGTAAGGAAATGAAGACCCAAAGATGCAGCTGGAGTTGAATATTTATATACTGAGTTGGACAAATAGTAGTAAGTTGTGAAAATGTGACAAGGCAAAGGGGTTTGAGCTAGGGTAGTTAGGTGAGTAGAGAAGTAACCAGGAAGATAAGGGTTAGCTTAACAAGTGCTCTAGTTTGGTTTGTTTGATGCCTCCAAATCTCGTGTTGAAATGTGATCCCCAGTGTTGGAAGTGGAGCCTAATGGGAGGTATTTGGATCATGGGGATGGATACCTTGTGAATGACTTGGTGCCATGCTGGTAATTCTTGCTCTATTAGTTCCCAAGAAAACCTGTCATTTAGAAGAGTCTGTCCCCTCCTCCTTCTCTCTTTCTCTCTTGTTTCCTCTCTTGTCATGTGATCTCTGCATGTGCTAGCTCCCCTTCCCCTTCTACCATGCATGGAAGCAGTCTGAGACTCTGACCAGATGCAGATGCCGGTGCCATGCCTCTGGTACAGCCTGCAGAACCATGGGCCAAATACACCTTTTTTTCTTTATAAATTACCTAGCTTCAGATATTCCTTTATAGGAACAGAAACGGACTAAGACAAGGTTTATTTATATAGATTTCCCTAAATCTCAACTTTCCTTACACTTTCTTTCTGATCTAGGGAGGGCATCTTTCACATAAGAATATTATCTTTTGCTCTGAAGAAGAAGGAAGGTCAGAGTGTTTTTTGCATCTGCTGTTTTTTAAGTGCTTTTAACTCGAGAGAGTCAGTATACCAATGCTACATATGTAGGATGGTGTGTTCTAAACTCTTTCAGCATTAAACTTAATTTAGGTGTGTCTCATTAGTGATGTCCATGGCATGTAGTTAACAAAATGCAGCCTGGAAGCAGATGAAACCTTTCAGGGATGGTTGCATTCAGCTGTGTCAATCAGTGACACTATGCCTTAACTTTGTCCCTTTAAAAGTGGCACATGCGACGCAGAGCATCACCAACTATGCACTTTCGTATGCCTTCATTGCTCCCTACATGGTGAGGAGAGTTTTTTTTTTCTTTCGGATCTGTGGTTCAGCTTTTCTTTCCAGAACTTGCTCCTTGTTCTTCTTCTCATGGTAACAGTTTGGTCTCCTCAGAGTCTCTGACTTAACCAGGCTTGACACCGTGAGGTCCCTGAGATTTATTCCCTATCCTCAGTCTAATTGTCTTCTCCATCTGCTCTGAGTCCACCTCAGATTTGCCATTTGTTTCTTTTTTTAGATTGTGCCCAGATTTGTCCTTTTAAAAATCTCCTCACTGTTATCCATAGTTCAGGCCCAAGGAGTTTTGATGCTAGGCTACTATAATCAGTGTTTTCCTTATCAAGACTCTCCCTTTAAATATCCCTCAACCTCATATCCTATACTGTTTCCATTACCCAGTAGGTAATTGTTTGCTGAATAAATGAATGTTACACTGTGAAACACTATCATGTGACATCACTGAGACTACAGAAAGATATGAAAATGACCTAAATGAGAACAAGCAAAGGATATTCATTCTGCGCAGGCAAAGGAGTCAGTCACCATCATTTGCATTTGGCAGAGACTCAAAGGCAGGCAGAGGAGTGGAAAGTTTTATAGGGAACAAAAGGGAAGGCTTCAGGTCCACCCTGATTGAAAGCTACTTCAATGGAGAAGCTACAGGAGGGCTAACCAGAAGCAGGGTGTCCTAGGTGATGGGTTGAGGAAGCCATCTGGCCTTCCGTGATTGGTTCTCAGTTGGAAGTGGGGGAAAAACATTAGGGAAGCTGTCAGTTATTGGTGAATCATAATCATTTGGAACTGGTGGTTACAGAGGTCGTGGTCTGGCTTCCTGGGCTGGTAGGTGCAAGTTGTGAGTCAGTGTTATTTTAGTATATGGCCTGGCCATTGTCTGTATATTCAGTCTCTCAATTCCAAAAGGCATGGTTCCCACTCCCCATATTTTAATACATCTAAAATTAGATTGTCTTATATTCTACAATGGTCATTACTTAATTGACAGAGTTTTTTCCCTGTCTTTCTAGTTCATAAAATAATGTTGCACTTAAAACCTAATGTCATCTTAGATTTGATAAAATATAATATTGTGGGAAAAAACTATGATAGATCTTCCTCTCTCAAGATTTCATACAATAGTGAAGGAGAGGAGACATCCAGAAAAAAGTGATAGTTCAATATGCATTTTAGGCAACCTTATGTGGTTCATTACTAAAGCATGGGTCCAGACAATGCCACTGGAATTGTGGAGGTGGAAGAGAGCTTAAGCAATAAAGATTATCTTAAGCAACAAATAATTTTAATTCTTCACATTACAAGGAGTCCAAAGAAAGACTGTTAAGGGATAGTGTAGGGGTTCAGTGATCTATTGAGATTCTCTTTCTTTCTGTCCTTGCCATCTGGTGACTTCTGTCTTTAGGGTGAGAGCTTGTCCTCTTATGACTACCAGATGGCTCCTGTAGTTCTAAGCATCATGGCAATGTTCAAGATGAGAAGACACACAAAGGAACAGCATCAACTGCAACTGCCCCAAGTACTTTTAGCAGACTTCCCTGAAGTCTCATTGTCTAGAGCTGAAAGATGTGGCAATTCCAAACTTTAAGGATGCTAGGAAGTCATGTGTTGGGCAAAATGGAATAGAAGTGAAATGATGAGATTAGACCAAATCACTATTCACAGGGCTGGGACACTGAGGCTGCAAACAAAATTAAGATTCTGCATCTCTTATGCAAGGTAAATGATGTCTGTGGGTGTCTCCTCTCTGGTCCTTGAATAGAATTGGGTAGCCTATATTGCGCGAAAGGGGGAGCTTATTTTGTATAACCTGTCTTCCTATGGGGAGGGAAAGGCATCCCCACAAAGAATGTTCAGGCATGGAAGAATTTACTACAGCAGGACACGCCAGCCCAGAATGAGCCTCTGTCTGACCTCTGACACATTCACCAAGATGGGGAGACTGACAACAGCAAGACAGATGAGGGAGACACGGGGATGGAGGAGGAGGCATCTGCAGGGACCAAGACAGGGATCCAGCTTCCACATGGTGAACCAGATGAGCATGTGGACTGAGGACAGAAGCTTGGCTGTCTGGACAGGGCCCCCAAGGCAGATCCAGAGGAAGGGGATGTGGTGTTCACCCTAAAGACAGAAGAGTCATCAGATCACAAGGACAGAGAGTTAGAGTTTCAATAGATCACTGCACACCTAGGACTTCTCTTAATCTTCCTAGAGCAGGTTGGGTCCTGCCACCCCGGACCCTGAGCCTACAGGCCTTCTACAGATGTGAAGGGAGAATGATATGGGGCCAAGTAGTACAGGAGTTTGTTTCTAGTCCTACTTTATCATAAACTTCTTGTTAATTGATTGATGATCAGATTGTACTTTTTGAAATTATTTTCTATTTCTGTTCTAGGACACATCCAAATTTTGGGAGTTGGTGGTGCTCTTTAATTCATGAAGAAACTAGAGGAAAGTCTGTTCTAACTCTTCCCTCTCATTCAAAGACTTAGGACTCTTTAATCAAATTCCCTTTAAATAATGTCCTTTCCTAGGATTCTCTTCTTTTAGCATGACACTTTCCTTAACCCTTTACTTTCTGTTATTTCAGCATCCTTTCTTCTTCCTTCCCAGTACAATTGTAAGCTGATTCACAAGATGACTAAGGTAGATGACACTTGAACATGGTAGGGAAGGGGTCAACAAACTATAGCTGGTGGGCCAAATCAGGCCCTCTACTTGTTTTTATAAATAAAGTTTTATTGGAACACAGTCCTGCTCATTTGTTTACATATTGTGTATGACTGATTTTATCCTGCAATAGCAGAGTTGAATAGTACTAACAGAGACCCCATGGCCCTCAAAGTCTAAAATATTTACTATGACCTCTTACAAAGTTTGCTGACCCGTGCAGTAGAGCAACGTTGGGTTGGAGCCAGGACATTTGGCTTCAAATCTTGGCTCTGACACTGACTAGCTGGGGTTGAGGGGACCATTCTGAACTTCAGTTTCCTCATCTATGGTGCAGGGATGATAACCCCTCTGCACATAGTTTATAAAGATTGCAGTGGATAATAAACATGAAAGCTCTTTATAAATTGCAGACTGCTGCATAAATGTTAGGAATTACCATTTCTTCCTTTCCTTTGAGCCTTTGGATTGCGCCAGTTCTTTAATTTGATTCTCTTTGGTTATTTCTGTGTCTGTGACTAGAGCTATTAAAACCTGCAATTTTCAGGCAGAGCTAACGTTAATTTTATAGTCAACTTACCTTTCTGAAGGCTGTCAAATGACAAGGATATTTATAAATAAGCATGAATTATGTAAAAGAATTTGTTCATGAATGAAGCCCACACTCATATTTTACTCCAAGATTTTGAATATATAAAATTCCAGTTTATATAGTCTCTAGTCAACCAAGAAATTGCACCCAATTGGTAACTATATTTAGACTCTCCATGTTGCATTCTTCAGTCAAATATTCTGTTTGATTACAGCTGCAATTTTGCGCATGCACTTAGGAAGAGAGGCTCTGAGGACTTGCAGGGGAGTATGCTGACCTGGGTCATGACTCAAACAACTAGGTCTGCTGGCTGCTCGGTAGCTGAGCTGGTGAATATAAGAAACAGGAAATCTGATATGGCAGTGGGCAGCATCCATGACTTCCCAGGGGTTAGATGGAATAAATAGTCCAGATTATGGGGTACAAAGAATGTCATGTATGTAGACTTAATTTAGGAAACAGATTCTCTGCAGGACTGAGTAATTTGCAGAGGCAGTAAGAATTGCTAGAGGTTGCAAACTAGTGGCCCTTGGGGCCAAATAAAGCCTGCAGACTTGCTTTGTCTTATTTCATGGTGTGTATATATTTTTATATATATTTGAATATCTTTAGGTGAAGACACTTGTTCCAGCTCAGTTCTTGTCCTCAGTCCTCTCTAATATGTGTGTCTAGCTGCTTGACTTCCTGAATAATGTGGGTTTGCAACATGCCACTAAGCAATGGTGGCCTCTGTCTGGTCAAATACAACATTAAGGCCCCCTCTAAGTTCCAAGGAGCCACTACAAGTTCAGGGCAGATAACCTAGCCGTTCTCTTTCCATTATTTGGAGGAAAGGGTTTGTTAAAGCCAGATAAGGAATCATGGCTCAAAATAATTCAGACAGAGTTGTAATATCTGTAGAAAAACCAGAGTATGCTCAGAAAGTCAAGGAAAGCCCAAACAGTGGAAGAAGCCACAGGGTAAGTGATAAGTCTTGGTGCCTTTTTGGTGGACCTATAGCAAACCCCAAGACACACTGGGCACCAGGCTGCGGCAGGACCCTTCCTCCAAGTCCCACCTGCTGCTGTAGCCAACCTCTTGCATCTTGCTAGCCTGGCCTGGATTAGCATGGGAACCCAGAAAAGTTGAAGTCATGACCTCGGTTGAGGGCCTGGAAGTTTTCCAATGTTGGGGTCAGAAGGATTGCATTGCGCTCTAGATTAATTTTTTTTCCTGTTCTTCATTTTCTATCCCTTGCTTTTCATCTAGTAAGGAACCAAAATTTAATGAGTGTGAGTGTGTGTGTGTGTGTGTGTGTGTGTGTGTGTGTGTGTGTGTGTATGTATGTATGTGTGCAAGGGGTGGGGGCCCAGATATGGGAGGATGACAATAAACTCAATTATTATTTACAAACTTGCTAGAGTTCTGGCCTGAGAATCCTTTGCACCATTCAAGATCATGGACATCCTTGTTTTTTTATTTTTACTTTTTTATTTTATTGAGAAAGTGGTGAATGTAGGTGTTACAACCTTTTTTTTTTTTTTTTAATGCCCTGGGTTCCTCTGACAGTCAGGTGAAGTTCATACATCCCTTTTCTTAGTTGAGATTTTAAATAAAGTACATTGTATTATAAAGGAAACCAAATACTGAAAAAGTTATTGAAATATTTTCATTGCATCAATTAGCAAAATATAGTGGCAGATCTAATAAATACCAGTAATTTCAAAGTAATGAGAGGCACAAACAATATTTTGAAATACCTGCAGCAACTGCAATGTGATATGAAAATGTCTGTGGTTTCTATTAGTGACAAAGCCATAAGTAATTCTACTACCACTGTGGTTTATTCATAATTAAAGGAAAAAGCTAACTTTCTTTTTTTTTTTTTTTTTTTAGTTGAAGTCTCTGTCACCCAGGTTGCAGTGCAGTGGCACACTCATGGCCATCCCACCATCGACCTGCTGGGCTCCGGCGATCCTTCCACCTCAGCCTTCTAAGTAGCTGGAACTTCAGGTATGTGCTACCGCGCCTGGCTAATTTTTTATTTATTGTAGAGACAAGGTCTTGCCAAATTGCTTGGGCTGGTCTTGAACCAGCAGGCTCAGGCAATCAACTCGCCTCGGCCTCCCAAAGTGCTGGGATTATAGGCTGAGCCACTGAGCCTGGCCAAAAGTTAACTTTTGACTGTAGGTTAGTGAATATAAATATGTATTTTTTAAGTTCATCTAATATATGGATTAATAAACATGATTAAGAATCCTTGCTAGGAATGTCCCATTAAGTATGATGCCAGTTTGAGGCTACTGCACATGTATTCTATCATGGTCAAAGAATATCCTTCAGTTTTTACTTTATTACTGTTTTTAATATAGATATTGAATTTTCTTTTCAGTGTCTATGGAAATGACATAACTTTTCTTATTAGCTCTATGATGAGTTGTATTAACAGGTTTCATAATAATGAACTCCCTTTCCTAATAGGGAACTCCCTGAGATCTAGCTTCTCTGGTTATATCTGAATCTTCTTCTCCTTTGACTCTAAGCATTTCTGTCTTGATAAGTTTATGTTCTATTCTTAATCGTTTCTTCTCAGTGTGGAGCTCTGTCCTGTTTTTGAGATTTCTGTCCACCCTCACCCCTTCAGACTTTGATCATAGTCTTTGGGTGATTTCTAAATTTCTTAGCTTGTAGAGTCACCAGAAGTCCATTTGTATGACCCCAGGTTGTGCCCATACAGCTGTTAGACTCTTGCTGTTTTTGTTGGTTGCTACCTATATTCTGAGGTTCTTGGGACTATTTTATTAGCTAGTTTTATTTAAGATGTTATATGTTTTTTCTTTTTTTGTTTTTGTAGAAGAATTGAAGGGGAATCTACATTTAAGCCACATCTTGCCAGCACATGAGGTCTTTAATTGCATTAAAAATATTTTAGTATTCATTGGTTTCATTAAGTTCTCTATTTCTTCTTGTGTCAATTTCTGTGTTTTTATATTTATAATCAATTTTTCATCTCATCTTAGTTTTCTTTTCTTTTCTTTTTTTTTTTTGAGTTGGAGTCTCACTCCATCGCCCAGGCTGGAGTGCAGTCACATGCTCACAGCCACCCCATCGTCGACCTGCTGGGTCCTGGCAATCTTTCTGCCTTAGCCTTTCAAGTAGCTGGAACTACAGGCGTGCACTAACACACCCGGCTAATTTTTTGATTTATTGTAGAGAGAAGTTTTCACCATGTTGCCCAGGCTGTTCATGAAACTGTGGGCTCAGGCAATCCTCATCTTGGTTTGCAAATTTATTTGCCTTTATTATATTTTAACTCTGTGTGTGTTTAATCACTTCTTCCTTCTTATTCTTGTTTTGTCCATTTTATCCTTCCTCTTTCTCTCTGTCTGATGGTTAGTCTTGCCAGAAGTCTTTCAACTCAGTAGCTGGACTGAATAATTAGCTAATTATCTCTATTATGTTCTAGTTTTCTGTTAAATCCCACTTACCTTTGTTATTTTCTTTTGGCTTCTTTTGTTTGTTCTTATTCTTTTCTTGAACTGAATAATTTGTCCAATATCTCAACATTTCTTGCTTTCTTATAAAGTCCCTTTGCTTTAGCCATATCTCACATATTTTGCCATGTAATGTTTTGCATTCAGCAATAATAGTATTCCACAGTTTGTCCCATGATTCCCCTTTGTTTAATGGTAGCCTTCAGAAATACAGGCTTTTAAAAAATAAAAGATAGCTTTTGTTTTATATTCCTCATTTCATTATCAGATAATATTCTTAACATAATCACAATTTTCTGGAATTAATTGAAGCTTGCTGTGTAGCCTAATAAATACCACCTATAGTTCTATGGGTTTACAGAAGAATACTACATTTCCTCTTGAACATACAAGTTCTCTGCATAATTTTAAACATTAAGCATGTTAATCAGGTTATCGAATATTCTGTATCTTTGCATATTTTTAAAAATCTTATGATCAGTTTCTAAGAAAGAAATATTGCAATCTATTAGAATAGTTTATTTATACTTCTCATATTTCTGTCTGTTGTGTTGCTTTGCATATTTTTTGATACCTTGGTAGATGTGTATATCATCTTTATTTTTCCTTTTATTAGTGTATAATAGATAGCTTTGTCCCTTATGATGTTTTATCCTCTAGATTCTCTTTTGTCTGATAGTAATCTTACTTTTTCAGCATGGTTCATGTATTTCTCCCCATTTCATTGGTATCAGTAAAAAAATTAGTCTCTTGTAGATCACCCATTTCTGGAAGTGGTTAGGTTTTATTGCTCTGCTTTCTTAAATTCAATACGAGAGTTACTTCCTTGGGTACATTTACTCCATTTGCATTTTTGGTAAATCAATAAGAGCAATGGGTCATTTTCTGCCATCTTATTTTGTTTTATTTCTAGTTTCTATTGAATATGTTCTTCTGCTGACTTTAAAGGCATGTATTCTCTTTCTATCATCTTTAAAATTGCCTTTGATTATTAATGCCCACAGTTATCTCTGTTTTTTCTACCAGTTTCTTGACCTTATCTACAGCTATCTCAAGCCCCAGACTAGACAAATGTTTAGCATGCAATAGACTTCCCCTGGTTTTCCTCTTCTCTACTTCTTTCCTCCCTGTCCTCCACTCCCATATTTTGGTATCATCTAGAATTTTATTTCAGCAATGTAATGGGTATACTTTTGGGGGGGTTGCTTTTGTTTATTTAGTTAACACTAAATGTTACTAAGTAATTATCCTATAGATATTGCTGATTTCTCTAGATATTTTTGTAACGACTGAGGAATTTCTCCAAGGATGATTTCAAAAAGTTTTAGTGTGAATCGCATTCTGAAGTTTTATAAATTTGAAGATTTTTTCCCCTACATTTAAAATTCTAGGTTTAAACTCTTTATTTTTGCATGAAAATATTATCTATTGGGTTCTTGTCAATCTGAGGCTTGTTCCTTTAGGAGATACGCTTTTTCTCTTTGGGCATTTCTTGGGCAGTCTCTCCCCCCCCCACTGTATGTGTTTTTTTTTCTAATTTTACTGCCACAATATGTCTGTGCTTCCATCCCTTATCTGTTCTGCTTGATACTCTAAGAACCATTTATAGTTGAGAATTTACATAGTTCTTGAATTTGGGGAAATTTTAATCATCAGATCTTCAAATATTTCTTTCCATGTTTTTTTCTCCTTTTCACATTGCTAATACATGGTTGTGACACTTTTATTTCTATACTCCATCATATCTGTGGTGATTTTAAAACATAGCTCCAAAATTCTGTGACACCTTTTCCAGCAAGTGGTGGGGTTCGTGTCCCCATTTGAATCTGAAAATCTGAGCTCTGTCATTGCACAGTATACAATGAAAGTGATGTTGGGCCAGTTTCCAGGCACCAAGCCTTTAGAAATGAGCTTATCCTTTTTTGTCATTTTATTGTTATTTTTGGAAGTGATGAAGGGATTGAAGTTAACAGTATGTTCAATCTGTCATTTTTAATATTAATTGAAAGTCTCTTCCTGGTAGAGTTCCCTTTTACCATTACAATGATAATTTTTGGCTGAAATTGTGTTTGTAAATTTTTTGTGTTAGGTTGTAAGTATGTTTATTGCTGTCAGTATGTAACTGGAGTAAAAGCTCCAATTGTCTCAGATTTAAAAAGATGAGTTTACTTTGTTAACATTTATTCTGGTTTTATTATATTATTAAATATATTTCTTCTTCCTCCTCTTTTTAAACATTAAAAATAATTTCTATTTTTGGTAAAAAAAATTAATTTTTTAACTATTACTTTTGCTTTGCATATACAGGGTGCCAAAAAAATGTATACACATAAGTGGATGTCATACTTAAAATGTGTACATGTTTTCTTGGCACCCCTGTATATGATAGAAAGAGAGAGAGAGAGAGATATCATATAAAATATAAATGTATATAATATATAAAAACATGTCACATTATATAATTATAAATATGTATTTATATTTATATATATTTATAAATATTACATATTTATAATTATATATAATATATAAATATTATATATAGTTTAAAAATATACATATATATAGTTTTTTGTCCCTCCACCACTTTCCCCCTCCCCTTTCTGAGTCTCCAGTGTTTTATTTTTTATTTTTAGACACAGGGTCTTGCTATGTTGCCCAGGCTGGTTTCAAATGCTTGAGTTCAAGCAATCCTCCTGCCTCGGCCTTCTGAATAACTGGGCCTATAGGTGCGTGCCACTGTGCCCAGCTTAAATGTATTTTTTCTGTATTATTCTTTTTATTTATCTTTTATTTATTTATCTATTTCTCTTTTTCTGTCTTCTTTTGGATTGATAATCTTTTCTTTGTTCTCATCTCTCCCCTTTTTTGCCTCTCTCTCTTCTGCCAATATATAAACTATGGCTTGTATTTCTATTCTTTTTGTGGTTACCATTAAAATTTTAACTTAGATACATACATGGATTTTTTAAATGAGTTTTAAAATATATGAATTTATAGTTTTGCAGCATTTTGATAATATTAACTCTCCTTTCCTTAGAATTATTTTCTTTTTTTTATTTTAAGGAGAGTGTTTTATGACCTTAAAGTTTTCTGGACTGAATTATTCTGTAAGTTGTGTTCATTGCCTCTACGTGCTCATTGTCCTCATATACCATATAATTCTAGTATGTTGGCTCATGCGGAAGAGCCATGCCTGACCTTTTTTGATTTCTTTTCTCTCACTCTCACTTCTCCATATCTAGAAGGTTTGTGTCACCTCTACCTGGCCTGCTAAGTTCAGGATAAGGTCGTAGTTTAGAGGCTTAATAAGGCTCTTGTCCTACAGGGATATTTCAGCTCCAGTTCCTGAGCTGGTGGGTAGCCTGGCTAATATCCTGGCTGTGTGGATGTCTCTGATCCTGACCTTGGGCAACTGTTTAATGTAGACTACAGCCAGGAAGTAGCCCTGGCTTCTTTAAACTCCTGTTTGTGAGTCGGGGTCTCTCCCACAGTACTATTACAGCCCCTGATTTTACATGGCAGGCCTGACATCAGTCCCTTACCACTATTGTTTCTGTCTTGACTTAGTCTGTTTGTGCTACTATAACAGAACACCTTTGACTGGGTCATTTATAAAGAACAGAACTTTGTCACATTTCTGGAGGCTGTAAGGCCCAAGATCAAGGTGCTGGTATCTGGTGAAAGCATTCTTGCTATGTCCCTACACGGAGGAAGGGCAAGAAAGCAGAAGAGCAAGATATGATCATTGCCTCCATTAAGCCTCCCTCTTTATAAAAGCACCTTATCCCATTCACAAGGAAGGATCCCTCATTGCCCGATCATCATTTAATACTGTTACATTGGCAACATCTGAATTTTGGAGGAAACAGTCAAATGATAGCACATATATTAAACATCCTGGGGGTCAGTCTTAGCCTTGGCCAATACTATGTCTGATTCATTGATATGTTTATCTTTTTTTTTTGAGTTGGTGTCTCACTCTGTTGCCCAGACTGGAGTGCAGTGTGGCATACTCACGGCCATCCCAGCGTCAACCTACTGGGCTCTGGAGATCTTTCTGCCTCAGCCTTCCAAGTAGCCGGAACAACAGGTGTGCACTACCAGACCTGGCTAATTTTTGACTTATTGTAGAGACAAGGTCTCGCCAAGTTGCCTGGGCTGGTTTTGAACCCGTGGATTCAGGCAATCCACTTGCCTCAGCCTCCCAAAGTGCTGGGATTACAGGCTGAGCCTGGTTTATCTTTTTTAAAAATATTAATCATTAGGATGAATCATTTCTTTGGTTTAGAGAAAAAGAATGTGTTTTATGTCTTAAAATCCAAATTTATAGCACCTTCTTGAACAGAAATGAGAACTTAGAAATTTTTTGTGACCTTTGACCCAGTAATTCAGCAATTAAAAATTTAGGAATTTTATCTTAAGGACACAACCAGATAATACGTGTACAATGATAGCCTTCAATAGGGATTCAATAATTTATGCTATATTAAAAAATTATAGTATAGTTTATAGACATTCAATAGACTAACCCTCTCAACTCTAGATACTCTATGTAGGTTTGGAAAGGTTTCTTTTAATCTGTAAAAAAAATTCACAGATGATTCTGCTTTGCCTACAGGATTAATAACTACAGATATGAGGGTGATTAATATTCTGGAAAGTGAATTAACTTTAATTCTAGAATTGTATTTCATAAGGAGACCTTCTCAACCAGGGGTTGTCAAACTCCAGTCCACAAGCCAAGTGCAACTCATTGACTGCTTTTGTTGGACTGTGAGCTAGGAAGATATTCTACATTTTGAAATAGTTAAAAAAAAAAAAGCAAGGGAAGAACAAAGCTTCATAAGGTATTAAAATAACATGAGATCAAATTTTAGTGTCTGTAAGTAAGATTATAGTAGAACACCACCACACCCTTTTGTTTACATATTGTCTATGGCTGCATTTGTGATACAACAGCAGAATTGAGTACTTGTGACAGTGAATTAGTGGCCTACAAAGCTTAAAATATGTACTCCAGCCCTGTACATGAAAATTCACTGGTCTTGTTCTAAACCATTTCTTACTCTTGCTACTGACTCAATAGTAGCTGTCTGCATTGGTGCAAATGAGGGTTTACATGTGGTGTAAGGAGGATTCTTCCTAAGACTGTAGCTGAAAATAGGTCATACTACTGACCTATTATAAATTCTGAATATTTTTCCTCGTGTTCCACTAAATTCAAACCAGGTACATGCAAAGAGCCTTCAGAAAATAGTTACTAGGGCCCTTAGAAGAAGGACCGCCTTCCACTTTGTTGTTTTGATCAAACCACTCAAGAAGAAATTGCACAGAAATAAAATATAAGCTTCAAACTGAAGATGATATTGTCTAATCAGTAGACCATCCAGCCTTCAGTTTCTGGGGAAAGAGCTTTTAAAGCCATAAGTGAGGAGATCTGTAAGTCCCTTCAAGTCACCAAATCCACCTGCAAAAACTGCATGAGGCACTGCATGAAAGGATGATTCCTGAATGACTTGCTTCAAGCTACTCATCACCTCTCACTCAAGATTCTCCCAGTTTCTGATGCTAAACTCTTGTGTCATTCATGCCTTGAATTTGCTCTCTGCATTTGATGTTGGGCACTGTCTTTTGATTGTCAACCTTGGCTCCCTACTCTACCATTCCAGCTCTTGCTAGCTTTTCTTCCTCAGGTCATGTTGTTTCAGCCTGCCTGTTTCACCAGGCCTTGCCTCAACATCACTGCCTTCCCAGCATCGGCCCCCATGAGGCTTACCATGTAGGTGTCCTGAAAGAATGTAAGAGATAGGATGCTAGAGGTGAAAGCCCCATATCGAACACTCAGAATGGGGGTTGCAAGATGGGAGAGAGTTGAAGAGGGGTCCAGGATCGATGCTATAAAAAGTCAGACAACAATCAGGAGCAGAAATACAACTTAAAATGCATTTTGGAGCACACACTAATGGGATGTCAGCAGGACCCATGGGTTGTCATAGTGATGAGTGCAACTGGTGAAAGCCTGAGACACCAAGTCTGGGGCAATGAAAGATTAAGGGGTGGAAGGGGAAGGATGGGGATGGGAGATATGGCACAGAGAGTGAAGTCTTTTGGGAGGTAGTGTCTTACATGGGAAATCATCACAGGGGGAGTAAGAGGGGTTTGGAATCTGATATATCCCCCAACAGAGCCCTCTCTCCCCTCTGCTTTATTTGTCAAGTGAGGCAGGGCCATTGTGAGGACCAAAGAAAATCATGCTGGAAAGACATCTAGCACCACTTCTGGTATACAGCGGGCCCTCCCTGGGGTAGCATCTTTCCTTCTTCCAACTCTTAGAGCTCTTAGAGCTCCTGCTATGTCACCACCAAGATTCAGAATCTTGTGCTGAGTCCATCAACTCAGGAAGGTCTGATCTCAAGCATTTATGCTTTATTGAAAGGCACCAGAAATGACATTGTTTAGAATCAGTGATGTCTTCCGTGCATCAGGCAAAGAGACATTTTTATTTAATTTGATTATTCTATAGACAATTCAGATATCTCTAAATCCTGTTATGGCTGGGTAAAGCACAACCCAAGAAGCAAGTGCAAACTAAATATTCATTAATTGAAAATTAAGTGATACAGAATGGCATGGAATAGGGATCACAACATTACTGCAAAACAAACAACCTCACCTTCCTTTCTGCTCTTCCATGCTCCCCAGATTCTGGGGCACAAAGTCCTTCCCTATCTGTGGTCTGCAAAGGCCATTGGTGCCTAAACAGAAGCATTGCTGGTGCTTACCAATAAGGCTTTGGACACGGAGAATAGCCCAGACACATGCACTCTCTCAATGGGGCCTCTCTTCTGTAGGAACTGCCTCCTGCACCTTTTCAGGACGGGATCTCCTATTCTCCCAGGGTCAGCTCAAGTTCACTTTTTACCAGGAGCCTCCCTGACCTCTTAGGGGCCAGCACACTCTATGGGGCTCCCAGGGTCTTCTGAGCTTCAATCCATCACATCATCTAACAGTGTATAGTGATTACCCAACTTGGTGCTCCTCTCTTCTAGTTTCCTAGTTCCCTGAGGGCACGAACTGTATCTTATTTGTCACCTTAACCGCCAGAGTGGAACTTCTTAAATGAGAATGTTCAGTGGAATCACCAGAGGATGTTGTTTAACTTTGGAGTCTGATTCAGCAGGTCTGGGGTGGGGCAAGATGCTGCATCCCCATCAAGCTCCGGGGGGAAGCTGTGGGCCCAGGGACCACTCTGAGCGATAAGCAAAGCCTTAATGCCTAATGGTGCCCAGGTTAAAGTAGATGCCCAAAGCATGAATATTCAGAGATCAAATCGAGTATCCCATATCAAAGCACTTTGAGAACTGTAGGAACTTTATGAACATGTTAAGAGCAGATAAAGCAACTTTTTCTTTCAATAAACATGTTACCATCTTTTGGCTACTGTAGTAGCCAATTGAAAAGTGATAATCAAAGACCAGTTATTTACATTAATTTTTTTTTTTGAGTTGGAGTCTCATTTTGTTGCCCAAGCTGGAGTGCGGTGGCACACTCACGGCCACCCCGGCCTCGACCTGCCGGGCTCTGGCGATCCTTCCACCTCAGCCTTCCAAGTAGCCGTAACTACAGGCATGCACTACCATGCCCAGCAAATTTTTTTATTTGTTGTAGAGACGTGGTCTTGCCAAGTTGCCCGGGCTGGTCTCAAACCAGCAGGCTCAGGCAATCCACTTGGCTCAGCCTCCCAAAGTGCTGGGATTATAGGCTGAGCCACCGAGTACATGAATTTTTAAAGAATCATGAAGTTTGTGGACTTTATTATTTCCAGTGTTTTTCTACTGGTGTATTGGGAACTTTTGTTTCAGTATTTAGGACTCCTTTGAATATTTCTTGTAGAGTCCGTCTAGTGGTGACAAAGTCCCTCAGCATTTGCTTGTCTGCAAAGGACTTCATTTTGCCTTCATTTATGAAACTTAGTTTTGTGGGATAGAAAATCCTTGGCTGACAGTTATTCTGTTTGAGAAGATTGAAAATGGTGCCCCAATCCCTTCTGGCTTGTAGGGTTTCTTCTGAGAAGTCTGCTGTTAGTCTGATAGGTTTACTTTATAAGTTATTTGATGCTTTTGACTCACTTCTCTTAAAATTATTTCCTTCACATTAACTTTGCATAGGTGTATGATTATATGTCTTGGTTATATCTTTTTTGCAATAAATCTTCCGGGGATTTCTTTGGGCTTCTTGTATCTGGATGTTTAGATTTCTGGTTAAGGCCAGAGAACACTTATACACTGTTGGTAGGAGTGTAAATTAGTATAACCTCTGTGGAAAACAGTATGGAGTTTACTCAAAGAACTAAAAAGATATCTACCATTTGATCCAGCAATCCCACTACTAGGTATCTTACCCTGAGGAACAGAGATCATTATGTAACAAAGACACCCACACTCACATGTTCATCACAGCACAATTCACAATTGCAAAGATGTGGAATCAGCCTAAATGCCCATCAACCGGACAGCTGATAATGAAAATGTGGTATGTATATACCATGGACCACTACATAGCCATAACAAAAAATGAAATCATGTCCTTTGCAACAACATGGATGGAGCCGGAGATCATCATCCTAAGTAAACTGACTCAGAAACAGAAAACCAAACACTGAATGTTCTCACTCAATGTGTTAGCTAAATGGTCACAAGGATGGAAATAATGGACACTGGGGACACTAATAAGAGGAAAGTGGGGCAGGGTTCAGAAACTACCTACGGGCATAATGTTCATTATCTGGAGAATGGGCTACCTGAAACCCAATCCCCACCACTACACATGTGAACACAAGTACCCCCTGAATCTAAAATAAAAAAGTCAAACAAAACAACACAAAACAAAAAAAAAAACATTATGCTAAGAAGGTAGCACAACCATGGTCAGGCATCCTGCTATCACGAGCAGGTGTCTTATGGTAATTTGCAGGTGGGCGTAGAGCTGCATATAAGGGCAGCATATGACAGAAAGTAAGAATTTTATCCTGGCAAAGCTGAACTTAAACTATATGTAACAGAAAAATTGGCTTGGGCAAGTTACTTTACCTCTCTATGCCTCTGTTTCCTCATTGATTGAATGGAGATAATACAGAGCATCCTTAGAGAATTTTAAAGAGGATTAAATCAGATAGCATAGACAAAGTACTTTGCACTGTATCTGGGAGCACATGGTGGTAGCTATTTCTACAGGTCACAGGATATAAATATTGCCAGTCTATTTACTTTGTGTCTTTTTCTGTTCCTAATGTTTTCTGGTTGGCAAAAAATATAAATAAATAAAATAAATAAATAACCAAAGCCAAACAAAATAAAACAAAAATAAAACCAAAAAAATAAAAACTCAGAAAACAAACAGTTTGACCGACTTTTTCTTTTTATTAGTTGATTGAATTGGCTTTATATTTTGGCACTGGAAACTGGTATTTTTTTGTTGTTGATATATTGGTATCTGTTTGGAGACTGATAGGCATTTCATCTCCATTCAATTTTTAAAATGCAGTCTCCTCTAAAATTGATTCCACGTTAATCCACTTCAAGAAATAAAGGAGACAGAGGAGAGCCCTTTCCAGCAATTGGAACATGTTTAATTATCATTTGAACTCTCTACTCTTGCTCATCCTTGTAGGGGAATTTAAAACCTGCAGATTGGCCCTGCATGTGGAGGTTACTGAGTTACTGACATACCATTTACACAGAACAAGGATCTGAACAGAAAAGATCACCAATCACTCCTTCCACGAGCCTCTCCTTCCTCTAGTGTCCAAGAACTGGATAGACTCAAGCTCCCTCAGACTGACTTGAAGACTCACCCAAGGTTCCCAGCCCTGTGGATGTTTTGCCGGGAAGCTGACATTTTCTCCCTTCATTGATGCTTTTGGAATGGGTTAGCACTTAGGTTGTGGAGTTCAGCAAATTGTCCTGGAGGGTAAAATCCTGTTGACAAAATTTAGCCCTGGCTATCTTGTTGGAGAAGGGATGGTTTGAATATCCATGGGTTTCAACAGGCAGCAACTCAGTTTGGCTCAGTGGTTAACAGGGCAAGAATTGTAGTCAGATCCCTTGGATTCAAAGCCTAGCATTGCCACTTGCTTAGGAGGAATTATTTAAAGGCTCGCTTCTTCAGTTTCCTCACCTATAAGTGAGGACAACCTGAAAGCACCTATCCAATAGAAGGACTGTGGAGAATAATTGAAATAATCAATACAAGTCACTTACCCAGTGCCTGGCATAGCAAACGCTCATAAGAGTTAACTATTTTGATGACTGTTTGGATTTGGGCTGCTTAGGTAGATACCTAGATATGCTACAGTCGCTGTCTGCCAGGAGCTGAACTGAGCAAGATGCTAGTAGCAAGTAATAGAAAACTTGACTCATAGTGGCTTATGCAATTTATTATTTCATGCAATGAGACATTTAACTTAGGATAGCCTCCAGGGTTGGTTGATTGTGTGTCTTGTTGTTGTCATCAAGGACACAGATTCTCTCTATCTCTCCTCACCTTTAACCTCAGGTGGTGACTTGATCTTCAGGCTTGCATTTCTCACGGGAACAAGATGGAGGCCAGTAGCACTCAGGACAATATCTATTCTTCCTTGTTCACATCCAGCTGAAGAGTTTGAGCTCTCTGGACCATGGAATGTTCATACTTCTTTTCAGTCTGATGAGGTCAGCTAAGGATAGGTGGTACCCTGAACCAAGAACAGCTGCTTAGGGACCAACACATCACTTAGACCTAGAACCTCATAAATTTGTTTCCCAGGCCCTAGGGAGTCTTATTTATTATGCATTTTGGTGAGTATTCTAGGTGATTCTGATACAAAGGGAAATATTGAGCTTGAGCTAATCGAGAGCTGTCTTGGAAGCTGAGTATGAGGTTGACCTGCAAGCACAGAGCAGTGCGAGGGAGGTAGATACCAGAATAAAATCAGGCTCTGCCATGAAAGGTGAGAGCGACCAAAACAGCGCCCTCTGCAGGAATATGGAGAATGTCATCATTCAAGGACCCAGATACAGGTAGCCATTGGCTAGTGGAACAAATTAGCAACGCCAAAAGTCTGCCATTCATCCATTCATTTGTTCATTCAGTATCCGTTATTGAATACTTCCTAAGGCCAGGTAATGTGCTAACGGCAGTCAACAGGCTAGCTCAAGCTGCACACTTGTGGAAGGGTAGGCAGATACATAAAACAAAGGATGGGGGATGTCCCTGGAGTTTTTGAAATGCAAGCATGCGCACATGAGGAAGCAGGAAGTGACCTGCACACATTTTCTTCTCTGATTGCTAAACAGCCCTCCAGCACCAAGAGTCAATGAACTTGCCCTCCACCAACTGCTTTGTCTTCCGCTTTCCAAAGACGAATCACTTCAGAGCAGCTAACAGAGTTCTTATGTCTGCGGAGTGGAAGCAGAAAGGTCAACAATTCTGTTGTTGACCTTGGGGAGAGGACTCTCAAGTTTGTGTTCTCTTGGTGGCCCCCTGGTGCTGGTCAGTCTCAACCCTGACTCCATGCTGTGGGTGATGGCGAGATGATGAGGACAAAAATGCTTGGTAAACTATGAATCGCTGTGCACACTGGCAGACAGCCATTATTAATATAGAAATTTGAGCATTATTTGTACAGAGCATCGGTCTTGCTCAAGTCCCACCGTCTGACTCATGTGCTGGTGATGACAAATAGTAGAGAAAAGAGGCCAACTGTGTATTAAAGGCATTTCTCATTCACCTCTAGTCTGGAAGTGTCCTCCCAGAAACGGACACCCAGAACCACTGATTAGCAACGATAGGGGTAATAATGATATAAATGATATAAAGCTCCCGAGTGCTTTATATCTTCAAAAGGCTCACACATAAATGATCTCATTGGATGTCTGGAATCTGGTGACGTCTGATGGTCTGAAGCTCAGAATACTTCAGTGTGGACCGTCTGACACCTCTTGTGATACATTTGCTCCCTGCTGCTAGATGTCTTGCCTCCTTCCCTGCCTCCCCCTTCCTCACACACAGCTGCCCATCTCCTCTTTATTGCTGTCGTTTTGTTTTAAAATAACTTCTTCAAGCCATCAGCCCAGACAATCTGTTTCTAACATAGTCTCGACTGATTTCCCTTGACAATTTCAATACCATGTAGAATTCATCCCAGGCTAGAAATATATGAACCAGGGATATATTTAATATGAAAAGAGACCGTGAGCATAAAACACCTGCTTTTGCTAAAAATCAGAGTTTAGCAATGATGTTTGACAAGAAGGAAAGAGAGAAATGGATGCCTTGCATCCCTTGAACATTCTCCCTTCCTAGAAGGCACTTGGATCTATTTTCTTTATAGTTTCCAGTCTCCTGGGAGACAACCTGACAACCGCTCATTACGAGCCTCCCTGTGTGTTGGCTTTCAGGACATATTGCTTCCTATCTCTAACCCATCTGGCTTCGTTTCGCTGCAGGAACCAGGGCACAGACTCTGGAGACTTCTGGGATAAGACTTCCCTTCACATCTGCTGGTACCTGCAAAATGCCAAATAGATCTGCTTGATAGGTGATGGGGCAGGAGCGGTACATGCAGGTCAGGATGCTGCAGCCTCCGGAAGTGAGGGGATTTGAAGAAGCAGAGGTCAGGCAGTCAGGGGTTGAAGTCCCAGCCCTCTGCTAATGAACTGTGTGGCTTCTGGTAACTTACATAACCTCTCTGAGCTTCTGTGTGCAATTCTGATAATTATTGACTCACTGTGGCTGTGTGCTCACCTGTTTATTCCCCATAATGACCCTGCAGTACTCAAAAGTTCTAAGTGAGTCTGAGTTCATGATTGGCATTTGTGTACGAGGATACAATTTGCTTCTTCCTTTGTTCTCTCTAATTAGAATTTCTGCTGTCTTTCCCAACAGTGTCTTTCCTGGGGCGTTCACAGTGCTACTGACCCAGGTTCATGGGATCCCTTCCCCGGTTTCCTACCCTCACAGTGTATGGAGGGCTATAGTGTTCTAAGCAACCCTATTTGGGGCCTGCCCTGTCTTTCCTCAATGGCTGACTATACCAAGTCCCACTGATATTTATATCCGTTCAGCCCTTAAAGTCAACTGATGCTGTGTGTGTGTGTGTGTGTGTGTGTGTGTGTGTGTGTGTGTGTGTGTGTGCGTGCGCATGCGCACATGTATTGTGCCTGTGTGCCTTCTGAGTTGTGTTTTAGTGTAACTAACTTCTCAGTTGAGTCCACACATTTCTAAAGTAAGACTTGATCTGGAGCATTCTAATAGCTTTTACTGTTTATTTTACTGCTCTTGAATAGTAATGGTACTTAAGTCCTAAGTTTGGAGTGTGTGAGTTAAATGAAATAATGCATGTAAATCATTTAGCAGGCAGCCTGGAACAGTTTATGTTCCAGGCTGTTAGGGAGGAATATCAACAGTGTCACAATCATCACAGACACTGGAATTTCAGCTCTGGGTGCCCTCAGAGAGGGCTTTAGTTTTTTAGAACAATACAAAGGTATTTTCTAAGCATGTATCTTCAATGGCTAATAGAAAGATTGTACCGTTTTGCTTCCAGTTGAGCATACCCAAAATTAAATTCATATTGTTTTCTCTAAAGCCTGTTGGCTCTAGCTTAGAGTCCTGCAGAGCCTCACAATCGTAAACAGTAGAATTTGCAAACTGGTGGCCTATGAGCTGGATCTGGCTCACAGGAATGGCCCAAGTAGTGATCTGGTCTGATTTGCAATTTGGAGAGGGGCATGGCCTCCAACTTTCCACCGTACTTTCCTCTTCATATTGGACCCTTGATATTGAAACCCGGATACTAGATGCCATTTAATCACTGCATGAGTCTATGAAACAAGCCGGGAAGCTGAGATAACAAGACAATAGACAGATATGTGAAAAGAGTTGGCAAAGTAAAGAAAATAATGTAAAATAAAAGCATTCTATAAAGGTGAAATTAGATGAAATAATGAGCAGGACATAAAAAACTAAATTCATAATGTGGAGGAAAGTTTGAGGAACATTTCTCAAGGTACCAAAAAAATATACTTAAAAGTAACCAGAGAGTAAATAATGACAAGGGAACACAAACAATAGATACAAATACGAAGATATTTGATAGTTCTGAAAGAGAGAAGGTGAGATGCAACAAGTATTCAAAAACATCATAAAAGAGCATTTACCTCTATCTACGTATTGAAAGGGCTCTCTAAGTTCTAGATACTGTTAATAAAAAGAGACATACACAGACAGATTCTAGTTAAATCCTGACTTAACATAATGACAAAAG
Source organism: Carlito syrichta (assembly GCF_000164805.1). Taxonomy (NCBI): domain Eukaryota; kingdom Metazoa; phylum Chordata; class Mammalia; order Primates; family Tarsiidae; genus Carlito; species Carlito syrichta. The sequence continues at coordinate 17,785 of NW_007035654.1, read as the reverse complement.
AACCATATGTATATATATACCCAGACAGGGAAAAAAACTTCATAAAGCATCTTTTCTGCCTCAAGAATGAGACCTGCTGCAGAATTGTCCTCTCTAGTACTGAATACCACAAGTCTTAGTCATTTCAAGCCATATCGTAGACTGGGTGACTTAAACAACAGAAATTTATTCCTCAAGGTTCTGGATGCTGAGAAGTCCAAGATCAAGGTGCTAGCCAATTCAGTTATTGGTGAGGGCTTTCTTCTTGGTTTGCAGATGGATACCTTCTTGCTGTATCCTTAAAAGGCAGAGACAGACATCATCTTGCTCATGCCTCTTCTTATAAGGGCACTAATGCCATGATGAAGACCCCGCTCTCATGACCTAATTACTTCCCCAACCCCCACCCCCGCAAATACCTTTACATTGAGGGTTAGGGCTTCAACATATGAATTTGGGTAGGGACACAAACTTTCAGTTCATTACACCATGAGGTAGCATAATGGGGATAATTTGGAGGAAAAATATTCCATTATTGCCAAGCTATCATGTGAAGGCAATGAAGTCTTATAAGAAAGTCAAAATCTGAAATAGTTTACTAATTCATGCTTGGTTAACTTTGGGAAATTGTGGGTTAACAAAGTTAAGCATATTTCTTTGCTTGAGAATTACTCAGAAACTTTAATATGATCATATCCACTGTAAGTTTTAAAAGTGGTCATAGACAGCATTTCCCAACTGATTTGATAATATAATTCTTTTTCTAAAACCCACAGTTATTAATGCCTACCAAAAGAGGATATAGTTTAAGACATGATGATTTAGACAGATGCCAAGAAGACTTTTTAAAAAGTTCAAGATTTATTCCTAATAAAGCTTTTAATAATTCTAAAAAATAAAAATATGCTTTACTAACATGAAAAATCTATTTCGAACATAGATCCACTTTATAAATAATAGCAAAAGACCATGAAAATCAGGAATAGAAATGCCTGCCATTATTACTTATTTAATGATTTTCTAGGCATTCTGACCAAAACAATAAGTATAGAATAGAAAATGAGTATACATATTAGAAATTAAGAGATAAATTTATTTCTATTGACAGATGTTTTGTTTGTTTACCTAGGAATCCCAAAATAAGCAACTAGAAAAGTATCAGAACTTAGTGAGGTTGCCATAAAATAAATGCACAAAAATATATCCTCATATACTAGCTAGCACTAATTAAAATGTGTACAAAAACAATTTAATTTTTCTTAGTAAAATTATACACGAACTACAAGTACATTTAACACAAAATGTGTATAAAAATGGCAAAATATAACTGAGGAAAGTAAGATTTAAGTAGATAGGTAGACATATCATATTCCCAGAGAAGGAAACTTTATTAACCAGTTATCACTAAGTTAATTTATAAATTGAATGTATTTTGGATACAAATCCTAAAGGATCACAGAGGGAGGAAAATCTGATTCTAAAATTCATTTGAAAGAGTAGACAAATGAGAACAGGTAAGAAAATTTTAAAATAAAAATGGGAGCAAGGGGCTCCTCCATTAGCAAATCTACAGTCATGAATTATAAATAATCTGAGAATTTACTGCACTTGCAAGATATCAAATAACCTGCCAGAGTTTCATGAATGCTGGCAGAAGACACAGACTGCAGGGCTGAGACACAGAAGTGTATTCATTACTCGCAGTGAAGCCAGCAGAATTAGCATCAGGCTTGTATTTGTCCTCTGGTCTCCAAGTGCAATGGGGGCAGTGCAGAGAGGGGTCCAGGTGGATGCTGGGTATTAGGTGGTTTTCATCGCTGCTGAGGAACCTTCATGTTAGAGAAGTTGAATCTTTTGTAATGGCTAGTAAGTAAGCCTGTCTGAGCTTTGCCCCAGAGGCAGATTTAATCCTTATCATATTAGAGCATAGCCAAATCTGCTCCTTTCCCCGGAGGGAGATAATTTATCTACCAAGTCCCTTTCACCATCTTCATATTTTTGAATAGGTAGCCAATGCCTCTGCTCACAGACAGAAACGTGAGAGACCCATAGAGAACTGTCTTCAACAAAATCTACCCCTCATGTCTATACTGTCTTGGTTTCTGGTGAATATTCCCATGAATATACAATTTCTTCTGATACCCTGGTTAATAAGATCAAATGAACTTGGAGCCAAATCTAATCAATTTGTCCCATTAGCATTTAAGTAAGAATACTAGCAGCCGGGCTCGGTGGCTCAGCCTGTAATCCTGCACCTTGGGAGGCTGAGGTGAGTGAATTGCCTGAGCCTGCGGGTTCGAGACCCGCCTGG